>NC_054549.1:2155595-2325595 GCF_017654505.1 Polyodon spathula | reverse complement strand
TCACCATTAAACATGAAAGCATAAATATAGTGTGAATTTTGGGACTCAGTTGCTATGCTATGATATGCCATGCCTTGCTCACTTCTCTGATGCATGCGTGTGAATCTCGTTTCGTCCTCATTTCAGTCTGATATATGATACATGCGTGTGAATCTCGTTTCGTCCTCATTTCAGTCTCATATATGATACATGCGTGAGAATCTCATATTCCAGTAAAATCTGGAATATACACTCACAATTGAATGAAGAAGGCCACATGTTAACATTTTTATTTGAATTATGTTTGTTTCATGTGTGCAGTTGTCACATTTGAGATGTAGGGCTCTTTTCACAAAGTTTTAACTTGTTCAAAGTCAGTTTATTAATAAAAACAAATATGACATGTATGAAACTGTTCTTTGCTGTTTTTAATTTAACTGACAAGTCTAGAAAAGTTTCAGGAATATCAAACTTGATTTTATGATTCTCTTAATTAAAACAGACTTTGAAATAACTTCTGAGTTAAGTCTTTTTGAATAGGTCCCATGGTGTATATTAGATTCAAATAAAAAGGAGATTCTCAAATATTTCACCAAGAAGTGACACAGATGAGCAGTATATTTTCCCTGTGGGTTATGGCATTACTCATCTTTGATGTTCTGCAAATAATATATTGCAGTTTTGCATATTTTAAAGATGAGAAGCTCCAGGAAAATAATATTAAATCTTCTAGCAGTGAGGGAGTGTTGGCTTTTTAAAACTAAAATCATTTTGAGGGAGTTCACTTTTATTGTTCTTTAACAGGTATATAAACACAGATTGATAACAACATCGTGACCAGGCGTTGTGAGATTGAAATGACACATTTCTCAACCTACAGCACTTACAGTGATCTACAACACATCCTGTTTCAGCTGATGGCCTCGGAGACAGTTTGTTCATCACAAGTGTACTTCCTTTATCGAGTCGTATGCGTTCAAAATGTAAATAGCTAAGCTATTTTGACTTCATCTGAAAAAGGTAATTTTAGTAATAAGATGCAATTAGAGGTTTGATTTCTCAAAAGAATGAGCCATTATCACAGGGGGGCTCTGAATTTTTGTGGCATGTAATTAAATGGGAGGGGACAGCCCACAGACCTCATAAAAAGAATTTGAATCACCTCAAGCTGAGCAGCTCGCTCTGTGGGAACAGAATCTAATTAAACTGTCACTCGCAATTATACATTTCAAAAATCTGGGAAATATAATCCCAGGGAACCCCCCAGTGGAAGGACCTGCACATGCTCACAGCTGCTTGATTTGTAACACTCAGCAATAGCTGACAGCACCCATGGCCAGGCAATGTGGGCTACAGACCTTGACAATGCCTCGAAATATATAGACGTTGTCTAAAACACTATCCATAATCCTAATAGATCCACCCTGCCAAAATAGTCATAACATTATAACATCAGGGAATTCCCGGGAGGAAAGACTGGCAGGACACAAACCTGTGCTCCCGGGACTACATGACCATGTGCCCATGCTTTTACCAGGCTACTTGAGGGCCCTTGTAAAACAAAACAGTATCATAGTTAGGTATAGTATAGGTTTACATTACACTTACCGTGATGCTCTGGCTGGGTTGGAAGGTGTTTGCACTGTCCTTTCACAATGCAATAGATTAACATTCATGGATTGCATTGTGTCTGGATGATTGTGGCAGCGTGGTTGCTGTACGTAGGTGTGGTGACATCACAGACCAGGACGAAGCAACACAAAACAAAGAAGGACAGGGCACAACTGAAGCGCAATGGCGCTCAGTGTGTTTATTAAATAATAAAACAAAAGATTTAAACAAAACAAAACACCAAACAAAAGGGCACAAGGGTCAAACAAACAAACACTAAACAAGGAGTATGCTGGTTGCGAAACCAGCATACGTAGCCATTGTTTATTTCTTTTTCACAAATTCACGTCTCTCCTCTGACACTTCCCGTCTTCTTAGCCCAGAGTGGGTGTTTTATATTCATGGCTGGAGCCTTAATTACCTATTAATAAATTACCTTATTAAGGCTCCAGCCACATTCTCACGAGAGTTCTAGGACAGGGGTTTAAACCCATCCCCAGGACCACACATTAGAATACAGTTTTTTTGCCGGTCTCAAACAGTAAATAATAAAAGACGGATGGTGCTCGACTGCCCGCACAGAAACACAATAACAATAACAACAAATGAATACATACAAAAATAATAAAACACACAAGTGGTGGGCGCCTCAAACCTACCTGTTTGCTTGTGAGATTTCTGAATGCTGTCTGACTGTTTCACGTTGACTGAGTTTATAGTTGTTCAGTTCTGATAAGGCCAAACCATTTTTTGGGGGAGTTCAAGGAAATCTACAGAGGTAACGTGACGAGCAAAGTATACATGACTGTTTAATGGGTCTCAGATTCCTCAAATGAATATACAATATTAGCATGCTAGTAAGCCTATGTTATTTAATAGTCCTCACTCTCATATTCCCACTGAGTGTGAAATACTCTGACTTTTCCTAATATATTGTAACAGTGTACAAACAAATACGTGTGGTCATTGAAGTGAGATGGGGCAAACTAATCCAGCTCTGGGTCCACATCCAGGATCGACAACTTGACACTTATGGGATTCGGACCATGACTGTATGAATTTCCTCGGCACTCCATAAAGCAGTTTACTAGGTGAAACAGCAAGGAAACTTTTAAAGCAAGCCCACGATAAGTATATTTACTGCTAGGTCAGCAAACCTATGAGATTCAAATGCTTTTGTAGGGTAGACGAGTTATTTTTATGAGAAAATTATAGGGCAATGCGAGCACAAAGCCTGAGTGCCAGTTGTCTTTGCCCATGATTATTCAGTAGCCAATGCAGCACGGCAAGGTTATAATTCATTAGTATAAAAATTTACCCATGTACTGTACAGGGTAACCACCGGTTATTTTTTCACTTTTATGTCTCGTTCCTGGGTGGTCACTGCTGCCCACCCAAACAGCACATGCGATGAAGGTGCTCCACTGTAATAACACCACATGGTTAGACCCCCGACACACAAATGCACTGTTTAAACCACATCTATTTTAGGTAATTATGGTTACACCTGGCAGTATACCGCTACGTTTTCTATTCCAGTTAAACGTGCAGGAAAACAGTAAGATGGAGCAGTGAGCTGAAGGCTTTCAGTGGCACAACCCCAGGTGGCTGTGTGCCAGTAGGATTCTGATTGAGTTAACAAGGGTCTCTCAGACCTGGAAAACCCTTAAAGCAAAAGTGAACATCCTATACTTTCATACCTTACTGGAGGTGCATCCCATGTTGAAATGTGCAATTGGGTTTGCCAGTTCTCTAGTGGTGTTTTGTTCTTCCTAATTGAGTTTTATATCCTGGATTTTCTCATGCACAGGACTATTAAAGTTTGTACATCATTAACATTTATACTGTTATGTATTTGTGGGTCTGGAAATAAGAGAGCCCAGACAAAGAGAACCGTAAAAAAACCAAACAAGTTTATTAAGGCAGTTAACACAGAACACACTCCAACACAGAACCCCTAAGAACACCCTTTTATGGAGGAGCTAACATGCTGCCTTACACATTTTAGCCATCACGCGGCCTTACACGTGTTGAAATACATTGTAACTATTTGGTTGCGTGCTGTGCGCGTGAACACTCTCTGCACCTGCAGAGTAATATATAACATATACTATGTGTGAGGAGCGTATTTCTGTTCATATTTCAATGTCCAGCTTATAAATGTGTGATGTCACAATAGCAGCTTTGCCAAGTTTTGAATTCAGAGCTCCCCACAGCAAAACAAAAATGAATGACTTAGTGAAATCCATCATCACAAGTAAATGGTTCAGTACCCTTGGTATGATCAGAGTTGTTAACTTCATCTCTTGATCCTTGCATCATATGTTGGTGTCATCAGCTTGCCTCTCTGAAGCCTGGGCTTTACTCTTGACCTACATGGAGACCTGGGAGTGCCCCATCTTTGTCAGGGGCAAGATCGCAACAGTGGAACTCGGGGATCAAAAGAACTTGTTTGCAGCGACGCTAACTGCAAATTAAAGGTATTGTCATACTATAAATCAGATTACTTCTGGAATGGTCTTTCTGTTTCAAAGACAAGCATAGGTAAGTAGACATTGTAATATTACCATTGGCAATTTAACTCTCGTCACTGATAAAAAGTATAATTATAAACTTCCTGCAAATCTTAATGTGCTATGTATCATTTTGTTCAGCGAATGTCCTAAAGAGACCAATGCTGACAGTATTGGTTTCATGTAGTTATAATCTGATACTCAGAGCTGAACATTTTTAATCTAGACATATATAAACCTGTTACCCAGAATAACCAGGGGTCTGGATTCATTAAACTGATAAACCCCAAACTACAAACATCTCACTTTAACAACTGTGCGAGAGTTCTGGAAATATTAAAAAAAGACACCTTGACAAATGTATGATTCTAATCTTAAGAAAGGAAACCCGATCTCTATATTTGTATCAGTATCAGATGTCGTTATGGAATTGTTAGTGCTGTGTCACAAGACTTGATTGGTGTAAAGTGTTGTGACAAAGCACCTATGGACCTTATTATTGAACATTAACACTTGTTCTGGGGAGGGGACACACACAGTTTATATTATAACTGACAATGTCACAGGTTCTTGTCTTTTTATTAACAGCAGTTGTCTCAGAACACCAAAGAAATGGTCACGTCCCAACCCTTTGTTAATTTCGCTATCTGACTTCCATATAAAAAACAGTGACATACTGAAAACAGTGATTAATGATGGGCCCTTTTACAGTAAAATACAGTACATGTAGAATTCACTGTCAACATGGACTAAACGTGAATGAACCAAATGATCAAATCCTGAAATATCATTTCATTGTGCTGGTGTTTATATTGCAACCCTTCTGACATACTGTAACAGGGTGAGGAGCCCTGTACATTTATTTGTTTATTTATTTTTAGAACGGGGTCTCCCCCTCCGCCCCTGTGTCTCCATCTGTGTTATTTTGTATTTGTGTGTTATGATTTATTGTATTTAATGGCATAGCCCTGCGTTTTTGTTTGTTATTGTTTTTTTAAATTTAAAACGTGTTCTGTAAAGTGGAGTTGGTAGCTCGTCCTCTGCCTGGAGTAATTAAAGATTAACAAAGATTGGTACTATCAATTCAGACAGAACTTTGGATAAAAGCGTTGCTCTTTTTAAGTATTTTTCAACCTGCAGGCAAAACATATTCTGTGGTTGCTACCTGGCACAGCCTATATCTCCTCTTCTCGCTCTCTCCCTCCTTGGTGTTTCCATTGGCAAGTAAAGACCAGCACTATTCCAGTTATAGCTACGGGCAAGGCTTTTCAGAAAATACTTGTTAAGAAAATATTTTCCAAACCTTAAAGGAGCTGTGTCACCCTTGAATAAGCAGAAGCCTTCATTCTCTCAATTAAAAAGCAGCATGATGAATGCATTGTGAAATATCAACACAGACCTGCTGAAAACTATTGGCAGGTGGAATTTATTTTTTTTTTTTCTTGAAAAGTGGACAGTCTTAATGCTAAAGATTAAATTACAAACATAAAATAAGTGAGAGGTTGTCTTCTGCTGATCGCAAGTGTTTGCCCCTATTACAGTAAAGTTGTTTATAGCTGTACCTGGCACTAGTTATTTTCGGCAGCTAAACCGCCTTTTAGTCCTTAAAACAGTGACTCTTTCTTAAAGGTGTATACTTCCATACAATTTCTATATACAGTCAGACAAATTAGTTTAACCAAAATTCTACCAGCATGTTTCACAGAACCTGTCTAGCACTAACCCTGAGCTATCTAATGTTTCCAGTCCAAGTGCTGATAGGGGCAGTGAAACCTGCTCTGCAACTCAGTATGCAGCTGATTGCAGCCACCAGTAGGATTCTGTCAACTCCCAGCTCCCCCTGGTTAACCCTCTCCTGCTCCTCTCATAATTAGCATTTCAATTGCACTGCTGTTACTGTTCTCTGTCAGCTCCTATTGGCTAGCCTTGATGTCTATTGCAGTCCGTCTGTCTCACTCTGACTAATTGCTTGAGCTTTGGTTGCACTTACATGCTGTGCCTTGTATCACCTCCTGTTGGCCAGTTGCAATTTGCTGCCATGGAAATGTTTAGCTTGAGAACCCCTGCTCTACAACATGAAGTGAAATATAGTACTGAATAGTACAACCAAACAAAAACTTCCTTTAACATCCTATCTAATCTTGCAGGTTACTTCCACATCATTAGCTGTGTGTGAGAGACCTGCTCAGTGCAAGATCTTCATACAGGAATCACATGAAGGGCTTGTTTCTGTAGATTTGGAGTGTGCTGCTGTGCTGCATTGCAATTACACAGATTAAATGATATGCTTTCTGGTAGTGTGTCCACTCCATGAGTCACCTCCCCCTTTCAAGAACCGTCTGTCGGACCCATTCTCTATCCATTCATCAGCCTCTCCAGCTACTCCCACTGTCAAGGATATAACGGGCTGTCCCATTAAATACTCAGGTGGCATACAGATATGTAATCATTTCAACGGTACATTTTGCGCAACCAAACAATGCCGGTTCCTGCACATATACTGCGTCTGTAGTGACCTGCACTACCTTTCCATCTGCCCACTTTCATCCAAATGTCAATCATCTCTCTTCATTGCTTCCGCTCCCATCAACATCCCCGTCTTTTCCCAGGCGCAAAAAAAAATAAAAATAAAAAATCCTCTTCCTAATGCACCTACTGGATGACTTTCTCCTCATATCCTCAGCAGATGCATTTACAAAGCTCAGATCATTCTTCTCTACAGTTGAAAAAGCACTCATTCCCATCCACTCACTAGACCACCCTCGGAACAATATTGGACTCCCTCCGCTTTGAAGCAAGCCTCCCAGCTGATAAACTGGAACGTATTTGTTCCCTCATTCAATCCTTTCAAATCGGCTGCATCATTTCAAAACAGAACTCTGGGACACTTTTCTCAACTCCAATATTAATATTTCTTCGGAAGCAAGGAAAGATATCAAGATGTGGACTTCCTTCCTTCTGCACTGGAATGGCCTCTCTATGTTCTATGATGATTTAATATCTGTCCCCCATGATCTTTCTTTACATACTGATGCTTTCTCCATTGGCTTCGGTGGTATTTTTCACAATCAGTGTTTCTCCAGTGCATGGCCTCATGAATCTAAAACATCTCCTCTCAGTGTAAATCGACAGCCCTCCTTCAGCTATTTCCTGCTGCTGTTGCAGCCTCCCTCTGGGCCCCCTATTGACAATCAACCTGATTTTCAACCATATTCACCCCGTCACAATCTCCTCTCATCAACTCAAGAATACCTTGCCGTTGCCCTCTCTCCTTCTACCTGCTCCTCCTACACAACTGCCTGGTTTGCCTGCTCAACTTTCTGCATACCAATTATTACTAGCATTCTATTTTCCTAATCATAATCCTCCATCTGGGTTATGTCTCGCCTTTCCTCGATCTAGTCATGGAATTTATTACTCTCCACTGTTCTGAATTCACTTTCCCTCCGCCTTCATAGTATTGCTAGTGTGCTTGGAGTGGGGCCTATCTCTGCCACTGGACCACCAGAGGCTTCCTCCCAAAAAGTTTTTTTTTTTTTCCTATCCACTGAACAGTGAGAACAAATAACAATAATATAAATAAATAAATAAATAAATAAATAATTCATATTTGTTTTGCATTGGTGGCGCAATTGTGGGGTGCAAGGGGTCTCTTTTGGGGGTAAATGACGCTCACTTCCCAACCTAAGAAGCCCAGCTGCTACTGGCTTCATCCTCCGCAAGTCAAGGGGGACCCCAAAGTAACTTCTCTCTTCCTCTCCTCTCATCCCTTGGGTTAAGTATCGATTGCTTCCCAGCCTTGGAGACTGAATGGTTTGGTCTCACCTCCGCAAGGGTGGCTCTCCGCAAGCCAAGGGGAATCTCCTTCCTCTTCTCTAAGTTATAAGCACATATCTCTATTATTAATCCTGAAGTCTCTTTCTCAACGCAGCCCTCGATCATGTCCAGTGAATTGTTTTCTTTCAATCTGTGCAATTAAAAAAGTATTACTGGGATCGTGATTTTAACCACTTTTATATAATGCATGAGTTCTGTTTATTAGATTTCCAAAGCTCTTTACTTCAAATCATTCCAATTTTTTTTTTATTATAAAGGAAAACACACAAGTTACCAGCCCAGAAATAAACAACTCAGACATTTAAATTAGGAGCTTGCAAGAAAGAAGTTGTTTCTTAATTCTTTAGAACAGTAACTAGTGTTTCTTTCATTCATAAAAAATAGTGCTAATAATTTTGAAGAAACGGATTTCATGATGAAAAACTAGTGCTCCAAGCCGATCAAGAAAATATAGGGTTCAATACTAAAAGTGTAATAAAGTACATTGAAAGCAGTGTAAAGCATTGATACCCACTATAAAGCCAGGAGAGGTAAGGTAAATCATATTTAGAAATATGGTAAACAAAGGTAAATGCATAGTACAACATGGGAAAAGCTGCAGAATTACAGTGTACATTTACTGGCGTAAACTTTTTAAACTCTAGGAACGCTATGAGAGAGGCTGTGTTGTAGTAAAATCGTCACTGACAGCCAGGCAGTGTGGGCTGGCAATTGAAACAGCTGGTAGAATGCTAGGGTATATAATCCAAAGTGTAGAGTACAAGTCAAGGGAGGATATGAGAAGGTGCACTAATGAGACTGCTTTACAAAAACAACACTGGAGAAGTTCTGCGAAGAGCAATTCGATTAATCCCAGGACTACAGGAGATGAACTAAATCTATTGAGCCGAGAACACAGTAGGGGTCGACTACTTTTAGAAAATTTCGTTCAGCCCAGTCACTATTTCAAGCACCTCCTATGGACCAGGACTAGAGAACACAGTGGGAATTCAGTAGACAGGACACAAGGTAGAAGGCACTTTTATTTCATCAGCAAGATTTCTGACTGAAACAATAAACTACTGGAAAACTTGTGTTAGAGAAATCTGTGTCTGCACACCATGCTTTCAGATAGTGTTGCACTAATCTTGGCTAGTTCACCTGAATAGTGGAATGTAGCTGCTTCCTCTATTGACTGACATGCTTTCAGCCAGTAACATGCTTTGTCCTTCCTCGACACACTTAGTGCAGTGTTTCACTAAATCATAAGATCTTAAGAAAAGTTACGAACAAGAGGCCGTTTGGTGTATCAATGCTTGTCTGGTTCCTACAATCTGATCCCTGAACTTCATCTAGTCCGCTCATTCACCACTCTCCATGTGGGTGCAGATAATGTCACTCTCCAGGTGAAATGACCATAAGAACATAAGAACATAAGAAAGTTTACAAACGAGAGGAGGCCATTCGGCCCATCTTGCTCGTTTGGTTGTTAGCAGCTTATTGATCCCAGAATCTCATCAAGCAGCTTCTTGAAGGATCCCAGGGTGTCAGCTTCAACAACATTACTGGGGAGTTGATTCCAGACCCTCACAATTCTCTGTGTAAAAAAGTGCCTCCTATTTTCTGTTCTGAATGCCCCTTTGTCTAATCTCCATTTGTGACCCCTGGTCCTTGTTTCTTTTTTCAGGCTGAAAAAGTCCCTTGGGTCGACACTGTCAATACCTTTTAGAATTTTTAATGCTTGAATTAGGTCGCCACGTAGTCTTCTTTGTTCAAGACTGAACAGATTCAATTCTTTTAGCCTGTCTGCATATGACATGCCTTTTAAGCCCAGAATAATTCTGTTCACTCTTCTTTGCACTCTTTCTAGAGCAGCAATATCTTTTTTATAGCGAGGTGACCAGAACTGCACACAATATTCAAGATGAGGTCTTACTAGTGCATTGTAGGATTGGTGCAACACTATTTGAAAGCATGGCGTGCAAACAGAGATTTCTTTAACAAGTTCATTGCTTCATACAGAGATCTTGAGATATCCTGAAAAGGAGGCTGACACACGGTATATTGCTAGAGCTCTTTATTAGCCACACATTGTTACACTGCTACATGCATATCACCATCTTGTAACTGGAAGTCAGTTTGTTAACCCCGGGAAAAGTGGTCACCAATTAGGTGATTGGCAGGAAGGAGGGACTATAATACTTCAATTACTATCGATCTTGCTGAAGATAATACTGATATTTATTTCCCTTTGTGAAAATCAGCCTTTGAAAGTGGGTCCTGTGACACTAGCTCTGTAATGTCACCGTGTACTGAAAGGGAGTCGAAGAGAGGACTGACACCCTGACTGGGTCCTGTGACTTATATTTCTGTGGCCACCTCTAATCAAGTTGACAGCATATTTCTTTCTCTTGCATTCGTTGTATGACAGACCCGACTCGCTTTGTTCTTGGGCCTGACACAGCAAAGCGTGTGTGAGAAACACACTCTCAACTTGATTAGAGGCAGCCACAGAACACTTAGAAACTTACAACAAACTGGGGCTGTAGCTGATACCCATAACAAGGAAACTGCATTATTAAACCAAATATCAAATCTAATGTAAAAATATCAGTGTGAAATACAATCATGCTGTGAGAGATTGGACTGCATCGCGCCACTCCTCAGACTCCACAGCTTGTGCCTAAAAGATAGCTAGTGCAAAACCACACGTAATGCTGCTCAAATAAATGACGCAATACCTTTGCAGTATCTCTTTACATTGGAGCTCATAATGGTTTGATGAGTGCTTTATTTGAGGGAGGCTGACGCTGCTTTCTAAATGAGTCACGGGTGAATTACATTTTAAAATGAAACCCAACAATGTATTGACATATCCTCTTCATTTCAGGAGGGTTGCCTTCCAAATACGGTGCCACCTGGATTGACAGGTATGTTCTGGTTAGCTATTGGCTTGCTGCTGAAAGGTACGTGTGTGCTCTCCCCTCAGCCACAACAGGCTTTGCATAGGCAAGCAATTCTGTGCGGCAGGTGTTGTTCATAGAGATGGGGGGGGGGGGGGGGGGGGGGGGGCGCTTCAGGTATCCATAGTAACTAACTGAAGAATAATAAAACATGTATTTGTATTCTTTTTTTATACCTGGTATTACACTAGGTTAAAGGTATCTGTGTTTGCAAGCCATGCTTTCAGAAGCGTTGCACCTTGAGGGTGAAATTGTACCCAACTAACAGTTTATATCCTGTCCTTATTGACTGACGTTCTTTCAGCCAATAAGATGCTTTGACCCGGAAAATGCTGAAGTGACCCAGGAAGTGCAAGTGTAACATATTTCCTTAGCGCAACGTATGGATAACTTTCTTTAACCTAACGCTGTAGCAAATATGATGCTTTGAAATTAAATTACATGTTTGCTGTAGAATGTGTTTCTTTCAAAACTGCACATTTGGGATTGAGACCCAGCCTCAGTATTGCTCTCTTCCAGGTACATCTTTAGCAGTGCAGTGTGCGGCCGCAACTGCTCTCTCGCAGGTATATCTGGAAGCTGTGGGATCGCTGCAGGTTGGATTGTGAGGCTACACTGGCATTACAAACCCCTTGGGAATGTTTTGAGCAGCTTGCTCAGTCACTCAGCCTCCTTTGGCTTGAAAGAAAGAAAAAAAAATCCTGTGCTTTGTTTAAAACTAAAAATCTTCCTCGTAAAATTGCCCGTACTTGCTCGAAATCTGCCTTACCTTTTTTTGTTACATTTGTTGGTACAGTAATTTTAACTTCTTCAACACCATCACACAGCTTATAGGAGTGTCTATCTGGTTGCACTGTATGCATAGTTCAGTGATTTCATACTGCTTGTGTATCGGGCAGTGTTGTGTGATGCACTGCCGTTGCTGATTCTGTATCTGTCAGTGGCATGAGATGAGGTTACAAGTTCTATCACCAAGAATGCAGAACATAAAAACAGAAGAAAAGTTTGGGAACGAGAAAACGACCTAACTTTCTACATACAACAAAGCATCAAAGTTAAATCCAGTGCTTGGCTGTTGGTTTCAATAATGCAATGCTAGCCAATTAGGTGTTATTTTCATTTATCCTGAAATAGAATGTATTCCTTACATTGCATCGTTATTAGACACTATTACACAGTGCCAGTATTCGAATTGTACTATACCTGGTGTTCTGCCTATTTAGAAGTAGATATCTGTAGAAGTGGAATAATAATAATAAAACTCTTGCAAAGTATAATGCTAGAAATTACACTAACAAGACGCAACAAATATTTAAATTAGTATATTGCGGCTCTCTTCATGAATATATTTTTTCTTAGTACTTACGACAAAATGTTTGTGCAACGAAAACGCAAATTGTGGTATGTTTACGCTGCGACTGGCCCATTTTAAATATTACCCATTGCATTACTACTATTCATAATTATTTCAAACTTCTCAAGCTTGTCAATGCCCATGTATTTTAACCAGGCTGGGACCAGAACGTTCTTTTCATGTTCAAATATTCCTTTAAAATGTAAACAGATATTCAAATATTCTTTCATTTTAAATTAGCTGAAAAACAAAAGTATAATTCGTACCATCTTATGAAAAAAAGATTACAAAATAAAAGAAAATAAGCCCAGTGGCACCCTATCAAATTCCCTCTTACAGAAAGGAGAGAAACACTCTTTTGCACAGCAGACTGTGTGGTCATTTATTTCAGACAGTATTTATGCATTGGTTTACTGGTTTCCTTTGAATGATATGCTTTTGATGCGGACATTTATAAACCCTGTCATGTGAACAAATACAAACATTTTTGCCGATGAATACATTTCAAGGAGCGTTTTTTTAAACATTAAAATATTTGTTCATGCATTAATTTTAATGAATTTGTGAGGGTATATTATATATATATATATACTGGTATATATTTGTGTTGAATAAGGGCTGTATTTCTTATTTTCACCAGTTATAAAACAATACAATGCTGTGGGTTCTTGGGAACCCTTAAATAACAAGAAGGCTCCAGTACCACCACCAGGGATATAATTAACATGTAACCAATATTGGTACCTGGTTTTCTTTAGTTTTGTCAGTATCCCTGAGAAAATAGACTTCTCAGAGCTATCAGTAAATTCAATTACACAACAATTCCCAGATACAATTTCCCTTCCAAACTCCTGCAGGCGCTGACACAGGGCTGTACAAAAAAATCTCCCTGACACTTCCTTAATCCTTCAGCCACTTCATAAACAGCAAGGGCCAATCAAGGGAATGATGCCAGAGCCAAATGTGTCACCTTTCTGAGATACGAGCAGCGGCTGCTGTTGCTGTTGAATAATAAATAATAATAATAATATAAAACAGAACAATAAGTATGTACAGAACATGCCTGTCCCCTGTGATGGAAATCAATGACATATGAACGGGGGGTGATGTACAGTGCATATACAGTGCGTGTACAGTGATGTACAGTGCATATACAGTGCATGTACAGTGATAGATAGTGATGTACAGTGAAGTACAGTGATGTATAGTGATGTACAGTCCATGCATAGTGATGTACCTTGATGCACAGTGCATATACAGGTGCCTGGGCTGTTAAAGGTACCAGTGACAGGAATCAGTTACTTTTAATCAGGTTATCTTTTTTGAATAAATAGAGTAAACTTCGAATAACTTCAGTAAAAATATTATATTGACAAGTAATTAGATTACTTTTCAGGGCCAAAAGTAATGGGCATTACTTTTTGTGACTTCATCTGCAGACGTCAGAAGCACCTGTGTGCAAATAACTTTTATTCCAGTATCTGATTTATTTTGTCTACTTTACTAGCATTAAAACTAAGTTACTGGCCAGCAAAACTCATTGTAAATGTGCAAACAGTTCCATGCTGTTCATATTATATATTATGTGTGTTTCATCAAAGGAATAGATAAGTATTCAGGAATATATCTTCTTTAAGAAAGTAATCAGTAATGCCATATGTAACATTTGGAGCCAGGAATCAGTAATCAGTTGTATGTCACTTTTCAGAGTAATATTAACATTTCTCTATAGAGACATGCAGTGCCAGGAGGTTATTCAAGCTCTTTTAAAGCGTTTTTTTCTGGAAAAGTTACCATATTGTGCCTTCAGAAACTAAAACTGATGAGAAACTGAGTTATGAGGTTGCTACACAAACAAAATGACATATATCCATTAAACTAGCATTGATCTGGAAACAAGATCAGAAATACTTGCTGTAGGGAAAATAAACCAATTTGACTATTAGGGCCTTCTTCAGGAAATATTTGTTGAGAGAACAAAAGTTAGCTTCCACAGGTATTTCCTAAAGTAGGCGTAACACGTTGAAAGTGATAGGGTTACTCTTTTTGTGTGTTTTTCTTACCTTGTTCTGCTCTCCGAGTTGCTCTTTGTGCTGATTCTGAGCCCTAGCTTTCTGTTTTTGATATCCTACCAAACACAGTCAATCATTCCAACAATCTCGCTGAAAGCACAAGGAAATGAAAAAAAAAAAAGACTGCAAAACTCTTCCTTTAAAACAAACAACCCTCAGCAGACACACTGAGAGAAGATAATATTTAAACAATTCTGAAGGATTAAACAATTCTTTGTTGGGTAAACATTGTTTTGAAATGCTAAGCTTTTTCATTACATTATTTTAAACATGCCATCAACAGCAAATGCTTTTAAAATATATAACAAAAATATATACTATAAAAATTAATATCATATTGTACATGAAAACTGAAAATGTAAAAAAATATAGCAAATAACCAAACAATTTCTCAACACATACCTGTGCTTCAATAAGAAGTCGCTCTATGCACATAAAAGCAGCTTCAGTCTTTTGGGGAAAAAAACCCCAAAACATTGTACACAAAACAAAAAAAGAAAGAGCGAAAAACTCCAACCAAGTAGCACCTTATCAAAGTTTCAAAGTGCTGTAGATGAGGGCATATTTACTCCGAATCGCCTGTCATCTCTCTCAGTATGTGTAACTCACTGAAGACGGAAAAAAATGATAAAATCATATAGTTTTCAAAATAGTTTTTGTAACTCTGGAAAGGTGGAATGAAGTGCAAAACAACCCTAAAAATTGACCATGTGCACATTTGAAGACTTCTCATTGAAGATGTGTTTGATATTACATAATCAGGTGATCCCAGGGACTTCAGCAGGTTTTGGGATTTGTTCAATTGAACATGTTTGCTTTTCAGCTTTACAGCTTTCAGAGAAAGTGAAAAACATACAGAGAGCCAGAACACTTTTCCTAGCGGCTGATGAGTTAATAATACTGACATCAGTATGCGACACGCACTGACCTCTGGAATACAGAGCTTGCTCTTCAGGGCCTCTTTGAATCATGAAGGTACCAGTTCAAGTCCAGCCCTTGCCTCTCCATTGAATTCAATGGGCTGAGATGCCAAGCCATTCTACACGTCAGAAGACAAGAAGTACAGGGGTGTTAGGTGCTGCTGCTTCCAGTTCCCAGCCGAGGGCAGCTTAAGAACATTCCCTCTGGTCTTGGCGTTGTGGGGCCTCAGGGTCGCTTGGTCCAAGTGCTTCAAAAACCAGGCATTTCCAACTGATCACCTGTAAATCCCCAAGCACCAGTATAGCTATGTGTGTTTGTGTCCTTGTTTCTGCAAACACAAATTCACATTTCATTTACACATGGAATAAAGTGTATACATTTACCATGTTTTTTATGTCCAGGAGGATGTTTGCAATTGTATGAATTGCAGGAAAACTGTTCAAATGTACTCCAACTTAACCTAGTAAATAGAGCTGCATGTTTAACTTTGACTTTGTCGTATATTACATGTAGCTTGTTACATTGACCTTGGTCACAGCTTGGACCTTGGGGCTTTTTGCCCCGATTTTGGATGAAGAGGAATGTAAAGGAAATGGACAATGTATCTTTTTAAAAGATAAAAATGATAATAATTATGGTAAATCTAATGGCATTGGTGTGAGGAACTGCAGCAGGGTGCAATCTTCATTGTTGAGAAATAATAAACCCACAAGACTGCAAGTAAAATAAAAGTTTTATTTATAGGCGTTTTTCAGCAAGCACAAGATGATTTCAGTGCAGCTCTGCAATTATGATAAAGTCGGAGAGATACAAAATATTTTTTCAATACAACTCTGCAAATATGAGAGATTATAAATAAAAAAAAAGAATACACAGTTTGATTGGACTGCTAGCTAGCTCTATATTACACCAAGGTACTCAACTTCCATCACGCTATGGCAGGGTTATGGCAGTGATTTTCAGCCTTTTTTTAAAAACTGTACCCCTTCTGTTGAAAGGTTTCAGCTCAAGCACCCCTTTACAATTTTCACTCTACTCAATGGTACCACAGTCGCAAGAAAAGGGAAAATAATCTGATTAACAAATAATGTTCCTCCCATTAATTTAATTGAACATGTGAAAAAATGTCAAGTTATCAAAGAGCCCAGCCTTTTAAAGTGAAGATATCAAAAACACAACACAAGTTTCAAGAAACCACTGGGGCAACATTGTCCAGTACAAAACAAACAGGCACAACTGTAAAACCCATGGAGGCCAAGGTTGCCCCAATTGTTTCTTCTAACAAACACAAGCTAAGTTAGAAGAAACAATTGACATATTTCTACATTTCACCTAAGAGTGTTGGGACCTAGAAATTAAAAGTGAAATGGTGCTTTTACCGATTTACTTTTACTGCACCAATACCCTGAGAACACGTAAACTATCCTTGCTGTACAGAAAGTCTCTGTCAGTCCTCCCTGATAACTTGGCTAAGGGAGCTACCGTTCCTCTCAATATATAATTTATGTCACGACAGTTTGGGACTGACAAACTGCTGGTTTAGGACAGAATACCAAACAGTATTTCTTAAAAAACAAAAGTTTTTGGATGCACAGAATCAAATGACAGTATTTGGGAATTTCTTCAGAAACACACATATTCACTTTCTATTCAAAACATTTATTATAAATTTATCAAAAATAGTTTACATGGTAAATGTTTATCACGTTACCATTGACTTCCCATCTCAGCACAACTATGTGTGCCATTTAAAATGTTTGCAATATCAAAAACATTAACCTAAAGATAACTAACAATGATAAACTTTTAATTAAAGCCAATACAAAAATTATGCAAAGAGACTCAGGGTAGCTTTCTGTCGCTTTACACTTTCTGTAGACTCTTTTCTGTTTTCTTCCTTCGTTTTTCTTTTGCAAGTAAGAAACGTTTCAATTTTCGTTTCAAGAAACGATACACAGGATAATCTGGATGTACTCTATCAAACACCGAAAACAATTACGCATGAGTACAGGTGGAGGATCATTCTGAAACTATCATCAGACTGTAGCCTTTGAGCTGCCAAAACCAAAAATGAAATATTTATACATAGGTTTAGCGATAATATAGAATACCATTAAAAAGTAAATGCAAGATCATTATTTTCTTTTACTTTCATTTTTGTTTTTGCATTTGTGACTCTTAGAAGTACCCCCAGGGGCACACGCACCCCGGTTGAAAACCCCTGGGTTATGGGGATATAAAGACAGCTTTTCTGCAATACTGTGGGTCAGTGGGCTGGTGTTGGATTAAGCTGCTTTGAGCTAGTTTTATCAGTGTTTAAAACTATTTAAAAAAAATATGAAGTCCATTTTACTACTTCCATGGTGTCTTGACAAAAAACATAATAATTGTTAATGATGACATACCATAACTGATACAAAAAAAACACTTTTCTGAACACAATACCAGCGCGTTTGCAGAAAGCAGAGACGAGCGCTTCACACAGTACAGAGAAGGCAGATGCCAATTGTTCCATTTTCACTTATCATTTACTGCTGTAACTATATAAAAAAATACCAGAGCTAGAGGTACCACCACTGGAACTAGAGTCGCCCGCACCGAAGAAAGAAGGGCTACTGCTGGCTACAGAGAAGGGGGAGGTGGTGAGGAGCCCACCTCCACCACAGCCCCAACAACCACCCCTGTGCTACAGTCCAGCACTGGTGGGTGCAGTGCCTTGTCCACCCTACCAGAATGTTCGGACTTCCCTGTGCTGAGTCTAGAGACCAGGTCGGTGCACCACCAGGCACAATTGTTCGCCTGGGCCCCTACTTCATTCATCCCTCAACTCTGTATGCAGCTTTGAATTTCTTTTCAGATAAGGTCTGTAAGGTACATCTTTAAGTGATTAATTGACTCACTTAGTTAAAGCAATTGTGCTAACATTTGAAGAGTCCACAAGAAACAAAAACTGTACACAAAAACTAAGTAAACAGTACCATCTTCAAATAAATGATAGAACTTGGTATTCATTCGAAGAAAATAAAAGTGATTCCTTTTTAGATTTGGTCTAGTCTTCAAAGACATGGTAAGAGATGCAAAGTATGTTTTAAAGGCCTTTTCATTAATGGGTCAGGCAAACAGAAAAGACAGCTGGATGGTACGCTGGCCTGTTACAGTGTTTTTCAACCCAGGGCTGTGATCACAGGAATAATATTCCAGTAATAATTTATTAAAGCTGAGGAGTGAACCCACCCTTCTGTACCCAGCCTAGCGCAGATGTTTTAACTTGTATCATAGCTTCATTACCATGCCAGCATTTCATCTCAGATCCTGCAATAAAAATGAAACAAATAACTCACATAGCACACATATGATTGCACTAGACACCGTCTCAGATCTAATCAGCCAAAAAAAGAAAAGAAAGTTTTTTCAAAGCACAGCTCTGCACTAATACGCTTTTCTTTATAGTTATTTACCACCGTTCATTTATGTGCAAAATATCACACATGGTGCTGAAATCATGAAGCATCTGTGTAACACTTCAACCTGACCCAGGGAAACAGCGTTTAATGAACATATGGCACATATTTACTGTAAAATGCTCTAATATCAATAGACCACAATTAAAAGCCAATGGATATTTACATCATTGCAGTATGGGACCCCTACAGAAGCAATAATAATAATAATTTAACTACTGTAGTACAAACCACTTGGATTGGGTACAAGCAAATAACACAGAGTCATTACTGCCAATGCCAGCATACAATCGAGCGATGCAGCATTATTATTATTGCTGAGTTTCCTACACATGGCAGAATTGATGGCTGATCAGAGGTGGGTGAAAAAAGCAGATATGCCTAACATCTTTACCAGTCCCATTCTACTGAGCCCCCATCTTGCAAGTGAATGTATTGTAGGGTGTCGCTCATTGATACAGCACTTTGTGCAGGTTTGGGCTGTGCCTGCTCAAACTGTGTGAACTGGTTTCTGTTTTGGCACTGTATTAACTTATCATGAACAAAAACTGATAGCTAGGAACTACAGTTAAACGGATAGCCAGGAACTACAACTGAACTTATAAAAGTGCTTAACTTCAGAATGTATTCATACATTTTTTAACAATCCTTGGTTGATTTATCAGATTTATAATCAAAGTACTCTACCTTTTTGTCAGCAGCACTACACTTAAACAGCCCTGTTGTTCCCTTGTAAGAGTCTGTAATTGAGCATTTTGGCAGAACCAGAAGCAGTGTACAATGCCCTTGTGAGCACCATTGTATTGCTGTATATCCTCAGGGTGTAGAGTGCATTTCTACAGGCTCCTGTCAGTTCAGTCTCCAGCGCAGATTCCAAACTGACTGACTTTAAATGCAGGTGAAGCAAGGTCATTGTACTGAGACAATAATTAGCAACTCTGAAAGGGTTAGCTATATAATACATGCAGTCATTTTTTTACAATAGCCTTGTGAGTCTTTAATAACTGTTATTTCAGCTCTGGATTGGATGCCGAGCTCATAGCTGGCACAAAAGATGCATTGTGCAATTAAGTATAGCTTTCAGAAGTTTCCATAACTTATCATTAACGCAATGCACAGCGGTAATGAAATTGAAGGTTACTGCTAGATATCAAAACATGATTCAGCTGTCTTATCAAGTTTGAGATACGATGTAGAAACCATGATGTCATTGTGGTGGCCATTTTAGTAAGACCTGTCTACACGATTGGATTTGGCATCGCCTTTAATTAGATATGCAAAAGAAGCTGATCATGTGATTGCAACGCCGCTGTATAAAGCTGTGGGAGCAGCACAGTTGAAAATAGTCTACCAGAAATGGAGTGAAGATCTAACAACTTACAAAAGAGGTCAAAGCTCTATGACGATCCCCAGCCATATTTTAATTAAAGTTTTACCACGGAAATCAGTGGTTTAATGTCTCAAATTATGAATAAACTTTGTAGCATGGAGCTTTACAAAAAAAGAAAAATCTACAAGATAACTGTCCAAAATTGCCCAGTAATTCCTGTTATTTGTGAAACTGGAATATAATGCAGACACTGCTGATTGAGTGTGGGTCAGTTTTCATCACCAGCTCCTACTCTGGTTTGTAAGAGATAAGCACCAATAAATGGTGAATCTGTGAAAATAATCCACTGTGCCAAAACTGTAGAATATCTGAACACATTCATCATTTTAAGTTGTTTATCCCAGTTAAAAACCGAATTCAAGTGATATTCATTCAAAATGCCATTGCAGAATCCTGCTGAGGTGTCACCTCTTGGAAATGTAATCCTCTTAACATTAACAATTTGATTGATTGGTAGCATTGTATTTGAACTGGATGATATGAAAAAAAAGAAGTATAAGAAGTGTTCAGTTTTCGATTTCAGGACTTTTGGTTTGTAAGAGGTTTAATGAAAACATGACTGAAATACTTTTCTCAGTGTTCTCTTTTCACAAAGTCAGTTTGCAGTTGAATTGGAAAATTAATTAAAATATCAAAGGGTAAGGAAAAAAAATCAAATGGTGATATCATAGACATGTTTAAAGCACAATTCACAGGTACAGTACAACTGAACCTGTCTCCTATGATATGCTAAGAACGTTATCAGAAAGGGACTTTAATTATAGCAAACATGAAGGTTGCTACTTTAGGGGGAAATTCTTTGAGGTTAGAAGAGCATTCATCTACTGGTAAGAACCTTACATAATATCTGTGCATTCAGCTTAACTTCCAGAATGACATTTCATACTTATAATACACTGAGGTGGGAGCATTCTGGATAAATAGTGACATCATCAATATGGAATGTTTGTTTAATGAATCACTTTGTGACTTAATGTGCACTTCGGCATGGCTGAAAGTTTTTTGGCTGCTGGACAGACAGAATCAAAATTAAGCTAACGGGGCTATAAGATGACAGCAGATTGCTGTTAAACATAACTGCACAGCAACTCTACAACAATTCCTGTCTGGATATCAATCATCTCAAACAGCACAGAGGTCTGTCAATGCTGATATACTCCTAACTGAAGGTTTTGATTCTAGCTTTCCTTGCTAAAATATACATCACTGTTACACACGCACATCATCATGCCTTGCTTTGCACACATTATCATTGTAGCCCCCTCCTTCCTTATCTCGTGTGACAGGGAGGACCCTGTCATTGGTTCAGTTGTGTTGCTGCTTAGTAAACACGGAGGCATGCCTGGAGCTGAGCTGATCAGGAGGTCCTGATTGGCTGGTGCTGACAGCATACACCTGTTTAAGAACACAGCAGCACCAGCATTCGAGGTGACTGCAATGCTATAGCTACACAGGCGGGCGCTGAGCGAAAGCTGGCTTGTTGCCATCAAGGAGGAGAGCATCCGCTCCATGGAGTGAACTCCCAGACGTGCCCTTGAAGGCCCTGCCCTGATGGGAATGAACAGAATCGCTGTGAGGATGCCGGGACTCCGAGAGCCCAGAAGTGTCAGTTTAGCAGATTTAATCCCAAACTAAGTACAGTGAGGGTTAGTATTGTAGTAGGTTCCTGGAGCGGGTATGTTCCTTTTAGTGGGACTAGCGCTTGCCATCTCTGGGCAAACTATTATATTTAGCTTTGTTTTCTCAGTTTGGGATTCTTTCATGTTGGATTAAGATTTGGTGCTCTTTGAAATGATTCATGTCAGATTGATTTTGAATAAAAGCTCAGCTTCAATTGGGGATTTTTGCTTTTTGTACTGCGTTTTAATTCCTTAACGAATAGGATAAAGCAAAGGCAGAATACTGCATACAAGAAATGAACAGATACCTGTAATTCTACTCTTATTCACAATCTCATCTCACTAATTTACTCAGTTTATCGTTCATTTTGATTGTCCTTTTGCTATAATGAACCCCCGATATAACGAGCAAAAGGCTTGGACCCCATCAGGTTCGTTATAGCAAGGGTGTACTATACTTTATATTTCGCAAGGTCAAAATCCCTTTGAATTAATGGCTGTGATTTCTGAGTCCACTGTTCCCTGTAGTTTGGTATCATCTGCAAATGTAACTTGCATGAATCTTGCAGTTTTCTGCAAGATTCTTCTCGACTCCCATCTGGCTGTCAGCATCAGAATAAATGAACTGACACCAAACACCACACCTTGCAGGCTTGGGCTCGCAGAGGAGGAGAGGGAGGCAGACAGAAAGAGAGAGAGAGAAAGAGAGAGAGAGAGAGAGAGAGAGAGAGAGAGAGAGAGAGAGAGAGAGAGAGAGAGAGAGAGAGAGAGAGAGAGAGAGAGAGAGAGAAAGTCTTAAACAAATCTTCTATTTGATCCACACAGAACTCAACCCCAGGGATATTGTGCTACTTTATGGATTAAATTACACTGTTCAACAGGAGGGGGGGAGTCAGAATTAGGCTTGGATTCCACACTGCAGCCTTGTCCCCGCAAGGCGAATGTGAAGGCTGTGACTTGTTCGTCTGACATTGTCAAGGTGGTTTTCAGCTTAACTGGAGATTCCTGCATTGAATGCTGAACTGTTTAACCCTCTGAATCCTAATGGATGATGTAGTAATGTACATGGAAACCACTATATACGCCCCATCAAAACATGTGTCATTATTACATTTGAAAGCATTTTGTGTACCCTATATTTAGAGTGTCACATGGAGAAATTATTATTATTTATTTTTTTATTTTTTTAAAAGTTATTCTTCTTATTACCTATAAGGCCTTATATGGTCTTTGACCTTTTTATCTTCAAGATCTGCTGACCCCATATGTCCCTGGTCGTTCCCTGAGAAAATGCTAATCTTCTGAACTCTGTCAGAGCCAGGGCATTTAGTTACAATGCCCCTCGCCTTTGGAATTTGCTCCTAGTTCATTTCAGAAATGCTAGCACAACTGAATATTTTGAATCCTGTTTAAAAACATGTTTGTTTGGGTCTGTTTATTTGTAGCTGAATTATATCTTGCACACAGGCTTTTTTATATTTATTTTGTAATGCGTCCTTGAATGCTTGCATGAAGTGACATTATTATTATTATTATTATTATTATTATTATTATTATTATTATTATTATTATTATTACTATCATCCAAAAAACAAACCAGCATAAAAAAACCTGTTGTCCTATTTCCTGATTAATAGTGTTGCTCCTTCTTTATAGTTTTATATTTATTTACACACAATTATAGAGAAACTCTAGCAGTTGCTGTTAAATTGTTTGAACCAACTGTTAAATCACGAGTCAGTTTTTTTCTTACCTTAATGCATTTACGATTATACTCTATATGTTCTTATCAGTTTCCTTTAAAAGGGTATCCTTTACTGATGTTTTTCATTGCCGTTTAAAAAAATATATTATTTTATTAATAACTTAAAATTGTCTAAATAAAACAAAGCATTCATTAAGTAATGGTTATATTCTCCTTAATTGTGTGTGTGTGTGTGTATATATATATATATATATATATATATATATATATATATATATATATATATATATATATATATAAAATGAAGAAATTAACATGTTAATCGCAGAAGTTAACTGCGATTAATTGCCAGCCCTACTATCTATCTTGGTAGGACTGTGCTGGTTGCTGGTTGCGCACATTTATCAATGAAACACAAATAAAATAGGAACAAAATTTCGAGTTTAAACACAAAACACAACAATAATGACTGTAGATACAAACTTTACAAGGGCCAGGCTGGGCAACGCCTTCACTGGCTTGTCTCCTTACCCCACTACCCAACCAAGGTTTTTTTCCTCCCTTTATATACATGTGGCCATTTCCCAATTAGCACTCGACCGGGCAGGTGCAGCAGCAGGCAGAGGTGCAAGCCTCGGTGACCATGGAGCAATGTCTGGGCCACCAGGGGGAGCTGAGCAAGAGACCAGGCGACCGACTGTACCTGGTGATGCAGTGACCAGGGAGCCAGGTCCAACGAACAGAGTTCAGGACACAAATGACGGGTGTCTGGGTGCCCGGGTCGAGGGCTCTGACCCATAGGCACCAAGGAGGGACATAGGGGTGTTGGTCGGGGTTGCGGTGAAGGTGGTCCCCGTGCTTCTCCCTCTGCTGGGCTTGCTCCACGGTTGCTGGGGCTTGCACCTCTGCTGGCTGCTGCAACCACTGAGTCAGCAATCTGCACAACTGATGCCCCATCCACGTTGCATGGGTCCCCTTTCACTGGTCCAGGGGAAAGCATCTGATTCGGGACCAACCCGCCCACCAACCCACACAGGGGAAAAACCGGATGATGTGGGAGGGGATGATTTTTTAAGGGAGGAGGTGACCAGTTGCGGCCATATGTGCATGCACAAGGGGGGGGGGGTTTGCAGGGTGGAAGCCCTGCTGGTGTAAATAGTGTGTAGGGATATGTTTGTTTTTAGGTTTGGCAGAGATGGGGTTAATCCATCCCTGCCAAATACACATGTGGAATGTGACTGGGTCTTGATCAGAGAATTGATCATCAATCAAGTCCCAGCCACAAAAGAGGAGAAATCCTTAGCTTGGTGGCGGAGTTTTGGATGAGTTTTGAACTGTGTTTGTGAACTGCGTAGTGAAGGCGAATGCCCGCTGCTAAACTATTAATTGATGATCAGTTACACCTAGCCACATGCTCTGACAGAGGAGCTGGCAGAGTTAGTTTAGGTACAGGACTAGAAGCACAGCAGGTTGTGTACCCTCTCTGCACTCTGCCTTTGCTTGGGTGCTGATTCATGCTGGATTTGTTTAAGTGTTTATTTTATTTCTTAGATTGTTAAATGAAAGTGCACAGAAAGTGCTTTTGAACTGCAATCTCTGTCTCCTGCCTCTGCTATCTCCACTGCTGTCACACACCTCCACGCGAGGTAAAACACCGTGAGAAGCCAAGGGTAGCCTACTGGTAAGTTCTAAAGCCATTCAGTGTTCCTGCGGTCGCAGAGTTGAAAGTAAAAGCCGGGAGGGTGACCCAGGAGATTAGGGTTTCAAATCCCAGCTCAGCCACTGCCTTTCTCTGTGACCCCCAGGGCAGCTTTCTTCACCTCCTTTCTCCTCCAGCTGTAAAACTTGATACCAGCAGGACTCTGCTGCCGTGCAACAAGCAATACCACCCCAGTCGTGCGGTATAGTCTCTGTAAGAAGCCATTTTAAAGACGTTCTTTCAGTGGTGGTGTATCTGGCTCGCTTTCATCACTGACCCCCCTCAATGTGGCAGCAGATCCAGCAGTCTCTTATGAAGTCTGATTGCAGGTGCTTAGTTAGTAGGTTCTTATAAAAGGTAAGGCTATAAGTAAGCAAGTAAAATAGATTAACTTTTCAACTCGTGCCTTCTTCAGTGTACAGTCGGAGTTCTGTGGAGCGTTTTGAAGGATTGTAAATATTTTTTGTTCATCAGAAAAACAATAAAACAGACACTGCACATTAAGATGCCTTCTAAGTACCAAGATAATTTGGAAAGTAATTGTGGAGAAATTTCTAGTATAAAATGCATTATTTATTTGTCTCTATCATTAAACACAAGGTTTTGCTCAAAGCAAACATGGTATTTTATGGCTTCAGTGTATACTGTACAACCTACATGAGATCTGGATGTAGTTCCGATATATTAAAAACATGAAAAGCAGTTAAAAATAGAAAGCTATACAATGTAAAAAACAGTCATATATGTGCATAAGAGAAAATCCATGATACTAACTTCAAAGCTGTATGAGTTAATGGTGTGGCAGTGCATTAAACACATAGACCAGGGGCTCCCAGACTGAAAGAGCAGATGTCAGTAAACGTATGTAGATCTTACACAATAATTCCAGTAAATCTTACCAATTACAGTATGTATTACCATAATTTATATTATTTTATAAGAAAGTCTAACACTTCAAGAGGTCACATGAGAGAATTCAAAGCAGGAAGAGTTTGAGTTTTTATAAAACTCCAGAAATTAACTCCTCAGTAACCAGAGGCTGATTGTGAATGACTCACATGTTTTCAGTGTCTAGGTTGATGTAGAATGCAGTGTTTTCAATGTCTCTAGGTTGATGTAGAATGCAGTGTTTTCAATGTCTCTAGGTTGATGTAGAATGCAGTGTTTTCAATGTCTCTAGGTTGATGTAGAATGCAGTGTTTTCAATGTCTCTAGGTTGATGTAGAATGCAGTGTTTTCAATGTCTCTAGGTTGATGTAGAATGCAGTGTTTTCAATGTCTCTAGGTTGATGTAGAATGCAGTGTTTTCAATGTCTCTAGGTTGATGTAGAATGCAGTGTTTTCAATGTCTCTAGGTTGATGTAGAATGCAGTGTTTTCAATGTCTCTAGGTTGATGTAGAATGCAGTGTTTTCAATGTCTCTAGGTTGATGTAGAATGCAGTGTTTTCAATGTCTCTAGGTTGAAGTGGAATGCAGTGTTTTCAATGTCTCTAGGTTGATGTAGAATGCAGTGTTTTCAATGTCTCTAGGTTGATGTAGAATGCAGTGTTTTCAATGTCTCTAGGTTGATGTAGAATGCAGTGTTTTCAATGTCTCTAGGTTGATGTAGAATGCAGTGTTTTCAATGTCTCTAGGTTGATGTAGAATGCAGTGTTTTCAATGTCTCTAGGTTGATGTAGAATGCAGTGTTTTCAATGTCTCTAGGTTGATGTAGAATGCAGTGTTTTCAATGTCTCTAGGTTGATGTAGAATGCAGTGTTTTCAATGTCTCTAGGTTGATGTAGAATGCAGTGTTTTCAATGTCTCTAGGTTGATGTAGAATGCAGTGTTTTCAATGTCTCTAGGTTGATGTAGAATGCAGTGTTTTCAATGTCTCTAGGTTGATGTAGAATGCAGTGTTTTCAATGTCTCTAGGTTGATGTAGAATGCAGTGTTTTCAATGTCTCTAGGTTGATGTAGAATGCAGTGTTTTCAATGTCTCTAGGTTGATGTAGAATGCAGTGTTTTCAATGTCTCTAGGTTGATGTAGAATGCAGTGTTTTCAATGTCTCTAGGTTGATGTAGAATGCAGTGTTTTCAATGTCTCTAGGTTGATGTAGAATGCAGTGTTTTCAATGTCTCTAGGTTGATGTAGAATGCAGTGTTTTCAATGTCTCTAGTGTTTTCAATGTCTTGTTGATGTAGAATGCAGTGTTTTCAATGTCTCTAGGTTGATGTAGAATGCAGTGTTTTCAATGTCTCTAGGTTGATGTAGAATGCAGTGTTTTCAATGTCTCTAGGTTGATGTAGAATGCAGTGTTTTCAATGTCTCTAGGTTGATGTAGAATGCAGTGTTTTCAATGTCTCTAGGTTGATGTAGAATGCAGTGTTTTCAATGTCTCTAGGTTGATGTAGAATGCAGTGTTTTCAATGTCTCTAGGTTGATGTAGAATGCAGTGTTTTCAATGTCTCTAGGTTGATGTAGAATGCAGTGTTTTCAATGTCTCTAGGTTGATGTAGAATGCAGTGTTTTCAATGTCTCTAGGTTGATGTAGAATGCAGTGTTTTCAGTGTCTCTAGGTTGATGTAGAATACAGTGTTTTCAATGTCTCTAGGTTGAAGTTGAATTCAGGGACCCAGCACAATGCAGCACTGACATTTCAGGAGGAATCATTCAGTAAATTTCTTACATAAGTAGCTCCAAAACAATACCATTAAACACACTTTCTTGTGATATAAATCCATGGCCTCAGAACAGGGTTAAATGAAGAGCCTAGAATGGAGTTTTTATCTTATCTGGCTGCCCCTGGCTATAATCTGTGTCCTATGAAAACAATAGCAGATGAAAAGAGCAGGGAGCATGACAAGGAGGCTGCTGAAAATCCTCCCAGACCCTTTCCCTCTTTGTCACCCTTGAGCACCACAAACCCAAGGCATCTTCAGAGTCCTCTCCCAGTAGCCGCAGCAACCACATTGTCATAAAGTTGTTCTTCTAAGCAGAGATTACAACCTTCCTTCTTGCACTAAAAGACGAAGCAATGGCACAATGTAGCTTGGAGTAGCTTCCAATGACAATTTTACAATATTTTAATATATGTGTCATTGTTCTGATTAATTCAGAGTGTTGTCGCTATTGAGTTTTTTTTTTCATATGACCTGGGAATGGGCTTTACTCTTTTGAAAAATCTAACAACTTTTAAAAGTTTGCAGAAATGTTCATTTCCTTAGTACTTCCCCATTCTGGTTGTGGTGTCCCTTAACCTCTCAGTGACAAATCCAAACCAAAGTATTGTGTGGGCTGGACAGCACATTTCAGTTGTATGATAACACAAATTAATTTGACACATCTAAGTATTACTTAAATACACTCACAGTAAAAGTGACAGGCTCCACTTTGAAAAATCAAAGTAAAGGTCTAATTAAAAGTATACTGCTAATAGCCATAATTGACTGCGCAAAAGAAAATTGAAGTACTGGAAACTTTTCAGATCAGTTCCAAACATCAAGTCATACAAAGTAAATCAATACAACTTAATATTCAAGCAACAGCATTCAAAATGATTGCAAATATCATACAAAAAGTAGGGGAAGTTTAGAACATCTGTTAAAATGTCACTAGAAGCAAGTTCTCAACTTCCTCTCAAACTCTTCAACCTTGGTACGCGGTTCATAAGGGCTTCCCCAGCAGCACCAAACACGGTGTTAGGAGAATGAACACTGTTTCCATGGTTTCGATGAAGAATGTTGCTTTGGTAAGTCCAAGGAGGAGCTAGTACTCTAACATACTCGGGCTGAACTCCGGAGTGGGTTGGGCTAAAATAAAAAGTTCCTTAAAAGGGCCATTTATGGCACTTCAAGTGTTCAAGCGGTGCTTTAGGGGCACTATTGCAATGTGAGTATTTTGTGTGGCACTCTGGCCTGATATACAATGTATTTTGTGTGGCACTCTGTCCTGATATACAATATATTTTGTGTGGCACTCTGTCCTGATATACAATGTATTTTGTGTGGCACTCTGTCCTGATATACAATGTCATTCTTGTATTAAAGCAGTCCAGGTGGTTCGTCAGACAGGATCACCCTTTCCTGTTGGCTAGCTCCTATAATGTTGTTATAAATGCTGTCCTATAAAGTAATGTACTACTTGATTGA
Source organism: Polyodon spathula (assembly GCF_017654505.1). NCBI lineage: Eukaryota > Metazoa > Chordata > Actinopteri > Acipenseriformes > Polyodontidae > Polyodon > Polyodon spathula. Next base: position 2,296,360 of record NC_054549.1, on the reverse strand, counting down.
TTGATAGAGTGATTGATTCCGTGAATATACACGTTATGGAGGATGGGCTGTGATTAGCACATTTAAATCCTCCAGTCAGCTGGGATATTGCCTCTTCGTTGATTTGTCTAGAATCTCTGCCTGCGGCCTGCCAGTAACCTCCTAGTTTCTTTAGACAGTCACTGGAAAGTCTGGACTGTTTGTCCTGAGAGCCCCCAGTCCTTTTAGTACTGTTAGAATTATACTAAAGGCAGCTAGCATAGTGAGTGGGATGTCTGTAACCGGGGGCCTGTTGTTGGTGCCCTCACTGTAATAGTATTTCTGTTATTGTCTTATCATTTCCTGCTGTTCCATTAGACTCTTGGCTTCTGACTAGACTATTGACTTTAGTTTTGCTATGCTGTTTAGTTCTTCCTGATTTCCTGGTACTTTGCTTAATAGACTTTTTAAACACCTGCGATGAATGTTCATTTAGACTTCTTAACTTTGGGGATGAATTGATCCTTTATGAGCTGGATTCTCAAACTATTTCTAACGAACTATGCAAGTATATCCTGTCCTAGCAGATTGAAATTACTTTATGTCTTAAAACATTGCCCTAACCCATGTGATTTGGTTAAATGTTGCCTCATTTGCATATCATCGCCTTGGACTGAATATGAATATAGAATGCAATTTTCATTAACACTGTGAGTAAAATACCTACCAAGCAGAGAACCATCAAGCACTATATCCTTGCACCCGTCCATCAGAGGGGACCGATTGTGTGTGTATATCTTAAAAATAAAGCAATTTCAAAGTATGTTGGGCAATTGTTGAGAGCACTTTAAGCTGTCATGCACTTGCTCTAAAACGCTTAACTAGGGAATTGTGAGTTCTGAATGACTTTTTGAGGTTGTTTTTTTTTCACAGCTAGAAGTAATGCTGTATTTTATCATTTAATTTAATTTAAGGACATTGGGCTCAATTTTCCACTGCGCTTTAATGATTTATTTGATTTCGTCAAATCAAAAAACATCACATCGGATTACACCGACTTTATGCTTCCCTGTTCCTCTTAAATTACATTTAGTTTCATATTGCTTATGCTTAAATTGGGACAAATAACATTTCTCACACAGATTAATAAGGGAGCTCAAAGGTTAATATGTGAGCTCAAAGTTATAGAAAAAGCATTGACACGCATGGTAAAGCACACAGCAGTCACTATAGTATGAGTAGGAATAAAGCATGTCAGTTTTGTACATCTGTCTTAAATATGTACTGTAGTTATATGGGGCACTGCTACAAACATCTTTAACCTATACACTTGAGGCATTAAGCAAGACAGTTTAGACTTGCTTAGTGTCTGTCTGGCTAACTGCAAGGACCTGGGAACTGGCCTGACTCCTTGGGGTTGTGTAAACAGATGAATGCGCTTCACTGCTGGTCAAGATTCTCAAGCCCGTTGCCAGGTAACCAGGGGTTTCAATGGGGAACATAGATGCTGACCAAGGCTCATTCAGCCTGAGGTGGTTTATTGACAGTGAATAAATCTGTATAGTCCCTAGGGGGCAGGTTTATAACCTGAGAGACATACTTCACATCTGAAAGCAGTATCTCATGGATACTGTGGGTCAAGTCAGTGTCTTACAGGCATAGAAAGAGCTGCTTAGGACCCAGAACTGGGAAATCACCTCTGACCAAGACCCTTAAGTTTTGTAATGGACAATACAATGGTGTAGGAGGCAAACCTTGCAATGAACTGCTACGATACAAGCCTGATAATTAGCAGAATTACTCTATTAATTTAGTGGGCATCCTGCTCACTTAGCAACCTTAGGGTCACGGGTTTGATCCTCACCTCTCTGCTTAGATAACTAATTAGGCACTGGGGACCCTGTCTTCTTGGAGTTGACTGTGAAACTGTAAATAAAGACAATTATTTTCAATGTTTTCAATGAGGATTATATATACAGAGTTATAACTATATTATGTAGTGTATAATGTTGTGAGATTTTTAACCAATCACGTTGCAGAATGTTCTACTTTAGCTCAACAGCACCGAAGTAGATGTAAGAAATACCACATGAAACATACTGATAATGTAAGCGTATTGAATTGCAGAGTATTCAAGATAAAATGTACTACATTTATATACAAGCTTTTATTTAAGTGCCAAATTCATTTATGTTAAACAAAATGCATGCAATAAACAGATTGAATGTACAGACATATCCATTTGGATTGAATTAAAAAAAAAGTATGCTAATTTAATTAAAATAATCCATCCATCCCATTTATTGTATTTAATGAATTTATAATTTCCCAAAATGCTTTTTCATAGGTTGGTTTTCTGATTAAATTATTAAATGCAAGATCCAGAACAATGTTAGAGCCAAGGCCTTTACTACTGTGTCTGCCTGGTTAGGTAGTTAGCATAGTATCTGTCCATGGCCATGTTTGTGGTCTCCGGCATGCCCACCAGTAACTCCTAAAAGCAAATGGATCCAAGCTGCACACTGAGTAATGGGAGGCCTCATCGCTGCTGGCTGTTGTCCCTGAAGGGAACACAATGAACTACCAGGCCCATTAGCCCAAGCAATCTCGCACAGAGATTTATTGGCTGTGAAGTCATACCTGGAAAGTTTTTATTTTTTATTCAATTTACCAAAGTATACGATGCATAAAATCAAGTGAGAGTCCAATAATTCTAAAATTGTATCTAGGTGCCCCAAAACAGCAAGAAGTGGACTTCCCATAACGAGAAAATGACTTTTAGAAAACATACTCAGAAACACACTGAACATTTGCAAACACATTGCAGTAAAAATGAAGCTGTTTACTGAAATCACCAAATGCACTGTTATATTGCTTAGTAAGTACTATGTGCATGTTCTGCATATATTTTCGCACCCGTTTCAATGTAAACATGGCCTTTACTTTTCATCTCACACACTATGATTGCAATGCAGTTATGGATTCTGACCAGGTAAGATAAGGTTCTTTAACTCCAAATGAGACTAGTTCTTCTGTATAGTGTTTAAGATTCTTTCTAGGAGTATGCATGGTCACTAATCTTGTACCAGACCTTTGTAATGTACAGTACCTCCAGGTTCTTAATTGAAGTGGCACTACCATACACCATTCCAACACCAGCTGGGTTCAACACCCCTAATGCCTGAAGGAGATGTCTCATTAGGGCAAATGCTTGCTGAAATGCTTGCTTGCCTCCTAAAGCTACCTGCATGCTCTGACTGCTGCACTGCAGGTACCTGGCATGTTGTGCCACTGAGCTCTGACATTTCAAAATGACGTGGCAGCGTGATAGGAACTAAGAAATGTGCTGCGAGATGTTTTTTAATTCTGAAAACCTGTGTGGATCCTCTGCTTTAAAATACCCTGCTGGGCCGAGCTTGTTTTGTCAATCCTTTTTCTCAATTTCTGTGGTGCTCTGGACTGCACAATGTAGGACTCTGGGAATGTGGAGAAAGCGTCTCTTACTCATGGATGCAAGCAATGACTCATTAGGGGGCTGTAGATACGTCTACACAAACTGAAATGTGAGAGGTGTACCAAGATAAAAAAAAAAGTGCACAGTTAACTAGGGGAGCTGAATTCAGGCAAGATAAATACGATTTGAATGACACCTTCCTTTAAAGCAAGTGTAAAATGCACATTCCACACTGCATTGGTGAGACTATCACTGTTTTTTTTAAATCTGATTGTTTGAAGCACTGCACTATAAAACATGTATTAAAGAGCTATTTTCTTTTACACCATCTGACACAGACCTAAGAAAATACACGCATTGCATATGAAAGTTGTATCCTAGGGTCCCATGTTTGTTTACAATGTCAGCAAACATTGACCTTGTTTCAGAGATATCCATTACGATTAAAAGCAATCCATCAGTTAAAGGTGGTGCTCTCTAACTGATCAGTTTAAAATGATGTTTGCAAACACAGCTGTATAATAGAAGTCCCTCAATGAAACAGCTTAATGTGATGTTCCCAAGCATAACGGCTTAATGTGAGGTTTCCCAGCAGAGATGTTTTATGGGTTTCCTCAACACACGGTTTAATGTGCGTCTCTTAAACAGAGCAGAGTGGAACTGAGAGCCCCCTGTCGAGTCTATGTAAACATGTGCTGTGAATAAACATACATTTTATTTATATCAGCACAGTTCAGCTATTTCAGCTGAGACAATGACATTCCTCTGTCTTCTATACCTTTAATATTATATAGTATAGCTCAATACCATATGATGGTAAAGGAAAGACGCTTTTAGCACTAAATTAGATTGTTCTGTAAAGGTCTCTGTCTAGCTGAGTATTCTCGGAGAATCCATGTTGCTTTCTGACCCCTACATGCTATGCCGACAAATGGAAAGCAAATACCTACATGCATTCGTTTATTAGCCCATAAATCCATAAATCCTGTAAAGTTGTAAACCCATAAGGGAAGCGTCCTATCCAACCAGAATCACCTTCTTCAATAAACTTGTTGGTGGACTGAGTCTCCAAAAGAATGAGAGTTCAGCTATATTTAAAAAGAAATGGCGAGCCATGTAATAAAGTAATAAAGTAAGAGCTGTATAGTAGGTAGGTGACAATTCAACAATGCTTGTCTAGTCTTCTTGCAGCTGTTTTATTCAGTTATAAACAATAGTCATAAAAATTATTCAGCAGACACTTTTATCCAACGCAACTTACAGAGACTTGGGGTTGAACTATGTATCACAGCTGCTGCTACAGAGTCACTTACAATAGGACCTCGGTTTTACGTCTCATCCAAAGGACGGAGCACAAGGAGATTAAGTGACTTGTTCAGGGTCACACACAGCGAGCTGGGATTGAACCTGGAACCTCCTGGTTACAAGCCCCTTTCTTCAGGTATACAACCCTTGATAACGTATTCTTGTTGGCTGTGTGGAGAACTGGTGGCAGTTTCTAAGCACATGTGTGCGCAGGACTTGCATCTAAAGTTGTTGTATGGAGGATTTCCACATTGAGGTGCAGATCTGTTGTTAAGCAGTTTATTGTGAACTTTTTGGAGACGTGTCTGGATACCAAAAAATTACCATTTCTTAGAACAAGATTTGGACAAAGATTACACAAGAGCAGGACATGTATGTTTGTCCAGTGGTCATATAGTGACTATTAGCATTGGTAAATTATAAACAGGGCATGTGATTTTTAGTTTTAAACAGTAAAAAACAATAAAACACCCCTGATACAAAAAAAATAATTAAATTGGTGTATAGCAAATAAATTCACATTGACCATTCCATTCCTATATCCTATATATATATATATATATATATATATATATATATATATATATATATATATATATATATATAGAGGTTACTGGGCAATGTCCCCCCTTTCTAGGGATCTATCGTTGATTAGATCTGACTAAACAAGACTTATGTCATTCGTGATGCATAGGTAATGGGTCTACGTACCGTCAGCGCAAAATGGTGGGCACCCCATTCTATATATATATTATATATATATATATATATATAATATAATGCACTTACCCGTCAGACGGGATTTCTGATTCAAAGTCTGCCTGAATTAAAGTTAAGTTTCGGGTAGACAAATCACAATGTTAAATAATTATTATTAAATATCCATCCCAGTCCGCTTAAAAAAATAAAATAAAAAAAAAATCTCTCTAATGCTAATTCAGCCAATGCGACACTCCCTTCAGAGTCCCCAGCAAAGACCGGCCTACTTCGCACAGCCAAGACGTTAATCTGCGCTGTATGACTCACACTGCGCACCACGTGGCTGAGCTTCTACCAGGTGAGCCACTCAGGGACCTACATTCTTATATTTCTATTGGAAACTTCACTTGCAAGATTTAAAATATGATTACAATTAGGAACAGAGGCTTGTTTGGGGGATTTAAAGCTGTATTACAATTAAGATACAGAGGACTTAAAACAGAATTGCAAATTGGGGCGAAATGTAAAAAAAAAGAACGCCTACACACAAGAGCCCCAGAAGAACGTGCCCATGACCATAAGGATTTAGTTCTTGAAGACAGCAAAGGAAAGAAGGTACAACTTAAGTGTACAAGTACTGTCGAGTTACTGATATAGATATTTTGGCAGTCAAAAACACCCAAGCATTTTGGAAAGTAAAAACAATTGACATAAAAACTGAAACTAGCTACAAATAAGCAACGCAAAATGAAATTAATAAAAACAGAAAAACAGAAACCATAAACTTAATAATAAAGTGCAACATAAAAATACAAAAATTGATGATTCTTGGATTCTGGAAATGTTGGTAAGGTACAATGTGTAATCAAATGAAAATGGCTCTGCCTAGTCCCTCCAGCTGCACTGAAGCTTTAAATACAATTCCAAAATCTAGAACAATATAGCACAATGATGGTATGATGACATCACCATTCTAGAAAAAAGAACATTCCATTCTAGGACCAAGAAGGTATTGTAAACATAGTCGTTGACTGAACCGTGTAGCTGCATGATCATTCTCTATAAACTCTTTCCTATGAATTAACTAATAATTCAATGGCCCTCCAACAACCCATACTGTACCTGACTGATTAAAGCGGGCACTCCACTCCTAGTACTTGTGATCCCTTTTCCTTGAGTCTGTCAGTTGGTCCCTATGGGGATGTTTTTCACTAGTAAATGCTGGAAATTAGGAGGTTAACTGTAATGCCTCTTTTGCAAACAGAATGAAATCAGGACAATGAACTGGGCCTTTTTCTTATAAAGCCACTAGAACTCACTGTAGCTTTCTCTCATCCCCAAATCCTGCTTCATCACCTTACTAACATTAGCAGAATTTATCACTGCACAATCCTTCAATAACTCACTCAGCAGGCTGGGTCTTGCCAGGTCCTACATTTCCAGTCATGTCAGGACCTGAAAGCACTGAAGCCTGATAATACTATAGACTCTCCTTTTCCCATTGAAAATGGGAAATGCAAATAATGCCTTTTTTTGCAGTGGCAAGAGCTGCCTAAAAGTGATTCTAGAGGAGAGGTTTTTTCTTTCAAACATGCCAAACCCTTTAAAAATCCTAAAAGCTTATGCAGCAAAATGAGCTAATTACAGTATAGCTCAATGCATTTGGCCTTCTTTGATTCGGGCAGTGCAATTCATTTGGTCTCCTTTTGTAGCCTGACATGTTGCTTGAAAGTGCATTGTATCATCGCCTTTCCTTTGTCACATTTTCCCATTTTTCTGCTGACAAATCGAGAGTTCTTGCCAGGCCCGGTTACTTGGAAACAGGAAATGGCCTAAGGAACCTCTCATCACCATGGCGATAAATGAAGATGTAAAAAGTTGGTGTTTCCCAGAGGTTTTGCCGACCATTCTAAAGAGACACTATTGCTTTAGCATATTGACAGTTCCAAGAACCCCCTCCCAAGACTATACAGGCAAATTTACACTGTAGAACAACGGAGGTCAAGCCCCGAAAAAGCAATAAAATTTGTTTTAGCCATTTACGTGACAATACCAAAGTAAAACGTATATTTCCTGGGCAAATAAAGACGACCCTTGTGTCCTGATGTAAAATTATCGCAAAATGCTTCAAAAGTAGCACTAAAAGGGGATTCAACAGCCTGCAAGGCATTGCTGCTCAGTGCCAAGAAACCATACCATGCACGCATTTCACTCATCAGGGGGAATTCTATTACTGTGTACAGGCCCCTTGTCGCCACACTGCACACTTTCAGAGCCCTGACCTGGGTTTGGCTATCCCTGATGTGCAGTATAATTTTACTATTCATGCCTGTATTTTTGTATGAAGATTAACTTGTAGAACATGCTAACATGTTGCACATGTGTTGTACAGCAAGCTTCCAGAGGCACTGCTGTGATTAGATTGCTGCCTTGACCTAGATCTTGTAGATTGACTGCAGCTGATCAGTGAGGTTAAAGAGGGGGGGGGGGGGGTGACTATTATAATGCTATTGAAGATCATCGGCAGGTCTGTCAGTTCTGTATGTATGATGGAGTTCCCTAAGCTCAGGAATGGATATGCAGCATCAGCTGGGTCCCTGGAGGAGCCACACCAACCAACACTTGACAGAAACAACTACAGAAAGAAACAAAATCACAGACTAAACAGGCTGCGAACTGGAAGAACTGGAAGCATTAACCCTGCAACCTTGAATTACAAAACCAGATGTTGTGAAGCTGTGATACCAGGCCCAGGGTCTCTGCCACTGCCAGACAGCGCCTGGACGTGATGGATAATGAGAGTCATGAGACACATTCAGGAAAAGGAAAACTTTTATTTGTACCCTTAAAACCACATTTGTAAAGCTGCTGTCAGTCAAAAATTACTCATACCAATACATAATTAATTCTAGCGACATTGCAAGTAAATTATATAATACTGCAAAGTAAACAAATAAAGTTGCTGATGTAAGCACAGTAAACAAGAAAGTAAAACTTAAGACAAATGTTTTGGCAGGTGCCTTTGTGCATGATAAGAAACTGCTTTTGCACAGAATCATTATTAATGTCCTTTTCATTCATCATTGTGTTTTTTCATTAATCGTCGTGTTTTTCTCTTCTCCTGTTGCACAGCGATACCTCACAACATCTCTGGAGAGCTGAAGCCACCAAGGCAATTGCTCGAGAGCGGATAGAGCTACCAGTCCCTCAAGGCCAGCCCTGCAGGTGTCCACTGGAGTTCACCAGGCACCTTGCCAGGAGACCAGTGCTCTGTATTGCAATCAGGAGGAATAGTTCCCAGCCAAGATCATCAACTTTACAGCCAGGACATGAACCTACGCCCCCTGACTGCATGATTCACTCTCCACACCACGCACCCCTGTCTTTACCAGGTTCGCCACTCAGGGACCCCAGCTGTTCTGTTTCGGAGTCCAAATTGAAAGCAGACTTGTTCGCTCTGGCTTATGGCATTTAAGCCTGATGGCCTTGGTGTCTGGGAATGTGACTGGCCTAGAGTTTATTTTGTTTTCTTTTTCTCTTTCACTTGATTTTACTCTAAAGCATTTTTATTTATTTTTTAATTCTTTTTTTGTTTTATTGTGAAGACCCTTGGATTGTTTATAATGAAAGGTACTATATACATTATTATTATTATTATTATTATTATTATTATTATTATTATTATTATTATTACCTGTCCAAATATAGAGCCTGATTGCTTCCGACAGCTTCAGAATGCTTTACAAAACCAAAGAATCCTGCCCAGTCAGGCCCAGCCCCCTCAAAGCTATCAGGCTTAAACGCCACGAGCCAGAGCAAACAGGTTTGTTTAAGTTACTGTTGAGCATCTGGATGTTCTTACACTAACATACATGTTTGTTTATTTCTAGCTTTGAAACCTTTTAAATGTTGTACTGGAGCAAAAGCTTAGTAAATGTGGCCCTTTGCCCTTAGACTAGTATTTGTTTTGTACCTGCTGGCTTCACTGAGCTGGATCTCTTTCCAAAACTCTCAGAGACTGGCAGGCTGCTCGCACATCTTAAAGACTCACCTATAAACTGTTGAAATAAACTTGTGCTTGGTCATGTTTAACTGAACATAATATACAATTTTTTTTTTTTTAACAAATACTACAGGGACAGCTCAGTATGTTGTGGAAAATATCCTTCTAGCTTCAATCTCACACTCACACGTGTTCTCACATAACATTGAAACTTGCCTGTGATTTCAATGAATGCAGATGCATTCTGCTCTCGGCTGCCAGATGTTTCACTGCCTCTCCTATTCTCCTTGTCTCCCTCAGTGGTGTCGGGCTCAGCAGTGCTTCCCGCTCCTTGGCTGAACTGTGTGCTGGGCCTCCGCAGGTTTCCTCTGCTGGCACCGCCTGTCTGCTCTCCAGTAGGGCTGACTTACAAACAAGCACAAATTGTCATTTCCTTCAACACAGGTTAGAACGGTGTTGAAGTGTTGTACACCACAGAATGATTTTTCAAAACAGATGTCCCATGAATATTATTGTGTTGACTTTTATTAGTTTGAAACATTCACACACACACATATCTATATATGCAGTGCCCTGCTATATTAAAATTAGCAATCTTGAAACAGAGGTTATACCAAATTGTGTCACAACATGAGCACAAAACTGAGCAGAAACAAACGCAGCAGTATCTGGTAGCTTGGCCTTGTGCATCATGCAGGGCCTGAACCCATGCAGGCATGGAATCAGTTCTATTCTGTATTACACTCTGGTGCAGATTTTGCTATAGTTAGATAAGATTTGACTGCAGTTCATTCACATTGGCAGGTAGAGCTCAAGTTTTCCGCAATTGTTTATCAAGGTTTTCTCAGACATGTTCAACAGGGTTCTTGTTGGGACTGAGGAGTCCAGGGAAGAAGCTGCAGCCCCTCTTGTCTCTTCCAGGCTGTGGTGATTCTGGACATATGGCATGTGGCACTGACTTCTTGAAGATGGTGAGATGTAAACTGCAAAACCGCTGGGCGGAACAATAGTACGAGATTGTTCTGAAGGACAGCCATTCGACAATCCCCAAAACAGCTCACAACTGACGGTCATTGTGGCATCCTACTGGCCCCTGGAGGACAAAGGCTATCCCTACATGTGTCCACCAGAGCCAATGTGATACCCCCTATAGAATCCTCAGGCAACACAGGCAACTTTGCACAGCCAGGAAACAAACTTGTGCTCCCCTGACTGCATGACTTGCCCTGCACACCACATGCCTTCTCAACTGTTTTTTAAGTGTTTTTTTTTTTCAGAGATATTATGGGGCAAGTTCAGCATGGAAAAGGAGCCGTTTCCCAGGCCAAGCAGGGAGAATGGATAAGATGGGAAAGTGTGGAACAATGCAAGATCGGCTGGCAAGACCTGTGGACAATGGAACAGAGCAGGATCAGTTTCCTCATCAGATCAGCATATGATGTTCTCCCATCACCACAGTACCTAAACCTCTGGGTGGGTGAGGATCCCTCATTTCCTTTGTGTTCATCACCTGCAACATTAAGGCACATTTTGACAGGATGTAAAGTGGGTCTTAGCCAAGGACGGTTTACTTGGCGCAATGACCAGGTGCTGCGATGTTTGGCCTTAGCATTGGAAGACAAGCGTAACCTGACCAATAAGTTGCCACCAGTTCCATCAAAGCATTACAAACAAAAGACAATATTCCTCCATCCAGGAGAGCAACCACCAAGAAAAGGTATGAAAACAAAGCCTCGCCCAGGACAACTGGAAGCTGCTAGAGACTGGAAGATGCTGGCAGATGTTGGTCAACGGCTTATTTTTCCACCTGAGATTGCCACCACTAACCTTCAACGAGACATTGTCTTGTGGTCTGGATCAGCACGCCGTTCATCTGGTAGAGTTAACAGTGCCATGGGAAGATGCTGTGGATGAGGCGTATGAGAGGGAAAAACTTTGGTATGCTCAACTAGCTGCTGAAGTCGAACACCGAGGATGGAGTCCAAGTTTACCCAGTGGAGGTGGGTTGTTGAAGATTTGTGACACACTCTACAACCCGGTTTCTCAGAAACGTTGGGTTCAGTGGCCAAGAGTTGCATCGCACAGTGAAGAACTTATCTGAAGCAGCAGAAAGGAGCAGCAAGTGGCTGTGGTTGAGACAGAAAGATTCTGGATGGGGATTCCAAGCACAATAGAAAGAAAGCAACGCTGATGTACAGGTAAGTAAGCTGGGCTGAGCTGAGTGGGGGATGGAGGGGGGTGATACTGGGAAGCCAGAATCACTGTTGAGCCCTCTTGAGGTGTCGTGGGCTAGTCAACAAAACACAGAGGATGGAAGGTGCCCACTTGAAGACCCCAGAGATGTATCCTATTTAGCTCAATACAGACGGTTGTCATGCTGATGCGCTGGGGAGACCGCACTGGGTTGATCCCCGGAGAACCAGCATCGCCCTCGTTGTGTGTGCTGATGCGCTGGGGAGGCAAAATGAGCTGATCCGTGGAGCCAGCATTACACTTCAGCAATCAACACCAGACAGAAGGATATCTACATCATCAGATGGAAAACAACACAAATGGATGGAGATGCAGATGGATCACATTAGTTTACTGCAAAGTTACGTCTTAGTTGGCGCTTATATTAGCGAGAGCCGAGTTCAAATCAGCATGAAGTTCAACATCTATATGATTCAACATGATTTCATGTGATGGAAATCAAATCTCATGTTTGCAAACACCAGGAGAATGTTTCGAAAACTCTCGTCAAACACTTTAAAGTGAAAGTATTTACAACAAAGTGCAATCTGTAAAATTAATCTGGTAATGTTGTAACACTAATACTTTCATTTTCCATTCACAAAAAAGGAACATTGCATTGTGGTGCAAAGACCTTAATAAATCTGTTTCATGGTGTGGTCAATAAAACCAGACACTAACATTTTCTGCCTAAAACAATAACTGCTGGACTACCATTTTGCACTTACAGGCTAGCGGTTTTACGGGACAGTTATTATTGTTTTATTATTATTATTTTATTTCTTAGCAGATGCCTTTATCCTTACAGTTTTTACAAAATATCACAATACAAAGTATCACATTACAAAATATCACATTACAGATAAGATCAGTTATAAAGTAGAGTAAAATCAGTAGAAAATAAGATCAGATTAGAGTAAAATAAAGAATACAGCAATTACATGTGAGAGTGAATTTGACTAAAAGCAGGTCATCTTATAGAAAAATATTTCCTTATAAGAGTAAATTCCATTAAGACCACGTAGTCAGTACAATAAATGCATAAGAGCAATTACAAAAAGTGTGAATACGAAAACCTTTAAGAGTAAAATCAAGTAAAAGATACAGAAAATAGTTCTAATTAAGAGCAGTAGAATATGGCAAAATATGGAGCGGTTCAGTGCAGGTACAAGATGATGCAAGTGCTGGCACAATTGGGTGTCACCTAGTCCAGTATAGTCGAGAGTTGTGAGGTTTTCAGATGCTATCTGAACAGGTGTGTCTTGAGGAGGCGTCAGAAGGTGGTCAGAGACTGAGCAGCCCTGATATGCGTGGATAGGTTGTTCCACCACTGAGAGGCAAGGGAGGAGAAGTGGTGGGTTCTGGGAGTGGGGGAGCGGAGAGGCCACTGGCAGAGAAGCTTAGGGGACAAGAAGGGGTGTAGGAAGAAATACTAGTCTGGAGATAGGAGGGAGCAGAAAGATTGATGCAGCGATACACAGTACAATGTACTGCAGGCTCCTGTTTCCACATCTCTTTGGAAGAAATAATAATGCTCCAATGGTCCTGATCAGAGTTCAAGTCTCAAGCACAAAAACCAACAGGATATGGCCTCCTAACTGGCTAATTAAACTCTCCAAGGGTATTTACACTGATAAAAACAAATATTTATCTCAGAAGAAAAACTGATTCAGAGCAGCGTCTGACAAAAACACTGCAATTTAGCAAGTTTTTTTTTTTTGTTGTTGTTATCAGCCAGATGTGAGCTATAAAAGGAAAGGCCAAGCTTGCGTGAGTGCTGGGATTAGCAACCACTCGTCCTGTTTAAAGCCTGTCAGCCCGGGGGGAGACCGCAATGCCTGGGCTCTTTCTGAGGGCAGTTCTACAGTGTTTATTTTACCTGTCAAAAGCAAGCACCTATAAATGACACAGTGTTGTATAAAGCCTTTAATTATAAGATGGTACATTGCCCATGCTTTTTATTTTTAGTGTTCATTGAATGGGCATGAATTCACAACAAATACATTAGTAAGGATCCAGTGCCCGATGCTCCAGAATTATTGTCAAACATTTTTAAATATCTGCTGGATTTCATTGGAAGGTTTATTCTACTTTTACTTTTTAGTATTACTCTCCAGTCAGCTACAATGTAAAACCCTGAGAGTAAATCGTCTAATCAAATCGCCTAAATCATGTTGTTTGTTTGTTCAGGAAATTAGCATAATAAGTATGTCCCTGTAGTTTCTAAAAAGCTAAACACAACTGCAAATGTTTGTTTTCAGTGTGCGTGATTTCACAAATGATTCAAGGGTGTTTGTTTCGTTCTTGGAATGACAAGCATTATTGTGGTCCCTATTTTTGGCTAACAGACAAAGACAGTCAGTCTAGACAATCTATCGGTCTCTTCACAAATACTACCAAGCAATCGTTTATTTATTTATTTTGTTAACAGGATGTCAATTGATGTTAAATTGTGTGTATCTGACGCTGATTGATCCTTTTATACGACTATCAGTAAAAAGGCCATTAGAAGAAGGTACAGCACTATGAATTCTCTGCAGGCAAAATAAAAGATTGAAACATAAGCAGACCAGAGCATTATCAGCAATGGGTTGGAACCAGCATTCAGAGTGCAGCAGGCAGTGTTGTGTGATGCACTGCTGTTATAGATTCTGAGCTCTGTTGGAGGTTAAATGCTCTATAACCGCATCTGTAGAGGAGCCTGGTTCTTTTGCATTGTGTTTAAGATGCTTGCTTGCAGTGTGCGTGGTTGTCGGTTCGTGCATGGTGAGTCATACAGTCAGAGAAGAGCAGGTTCATGTCTTAGCTGTGCGAAGTTGTCAGTCTTCCTTCAATTGCATTGGCTGTGGCACTCCAGCAGGTTGGGGGGGAATATGCCAATGCTATTTCTATCATGCTACAGTGGCCCCTACTGGCCAGGCGTGGGAGAGGTCACGTAGACACCTTCAAGGCTGCACTTCTTCCTCCAGGTGCCAGTAGCGTGGCGATATCCACTGTTGAGCTCTTGAGTGTAAAGAGGCAATGGGGGTGGGATTGAAGGATGCTCCCTAAGCTTCATTTTCCTGAGGTAAGCTGTTGAGGTGATGGAACATAATTAGACTTTTTTTGGACAGTATTTATTATGCATTTGTATAATGTCATACATAATCCATTATGTTGATCTTAGAGGGTCAAAGCAGAGTTTGGCATTGGATACCCTATAGCACAAATACACAAACCTCAAACATAAAGAGGCTAGTTAAGCCACTTTCCTTCTTAATTACACCCAAAGTGTGACACCTACTGGACATTAATACATAACAGCTCTGTGACAGGGAGAACCCTGTCGCTGGTTCCTGCGCAAATGCGTGCAGCTGGGACACGGAACAGGAGACGCGTTGCTGGGCAACCAATTGAGCAATTAGGCTCGCCCGGCGCTGAGCTGATCGGAAGGTCTGTATTGGCTTTGGGGGTGTGCCTGGGAAGGCTGCATGGAGCTCAAAAAGCTTCTGCGCCACAGCTCGAGCCTACTGCATGGCCATTGCTACACAGATAGGCGCTGAGCGAAGGCATTGCCCATCCGAGGCCATTTGAAGAGGCGGAAGTCATCGTGAGAAAGCCGGGACTCCAGGAGGCCACAAGTAGGTCAGTTTAGCAGATTTAATCCCAAACTGAGTACAGCGAAGGTTAGTAATGTAGCAGGTTCCTGGAGCAGGACGTTCCTTTTAGTGGGACTAGTGCTCACCATTTGTGGGCAAACTTTTTAATTTTTTTGCTTTGTTTTCTTTATTAAATCTGACACTAGGGCTGCCATTGCTGGTACCCGAGTGGCAGCACCTGTGTTATTAAATTTGCGTGCCTGTGCGGCATGTCAACACCCACTGCTCTGTGTCTGCCTCAGTATTATTAAGTGAAGACCCACACACGTAACACTTCCTCCTGGTACAAGCGCATAATAAAATACCCTTGTACATCTGTGTTCTTATTATTATGTGCATCTGGCTACCTGACAACTCCATCTTTCTTATGTGCAGTTAGTTGAGAAAGCAATGCAAAGCAAAGTTCACACGTGCTTCTCAAAACAATTTCCAACGATAACAGGTGGAAGTCCCTAAGGATTTTGTTCTAGTACCCAAAATGACCTCCGAAGGGATTGTATTTTGTTTTAAACAGGCTATAATTGGAGTTTAATAGCTAATTAAAACCATGTCAATAGTTTGCTATGTCAAGTGTTCCTTTTGTGATGTTCCAGTTCTTTTTATGACTTTACAGCTGGAAGTTATTGTTTTATGATGCTGTGTAAAACTGAAATAAAGAAATAATTAAATAAGCAAAGTTACAAGATGCATTTGTTCTGGAATCCACACTGACAGAATCCAGCCCCACTTATTGGAAGTGGTATTTTCAGAATGTTGTTGCTGAATCTTGTTTTCCCTCTTCGGCAATGGAGACTGCGTGGGTGTAATGTATTCTCAGCTTGCATTGCTTGCTCCTGAATTTCTCCTTCGAAACCGCAGCCTTTAATTAAATAAGCAATTAGAATCATTTGCAATTATGCCGAC
The DNA here is from genome assembly GCF_017654505.1 of Polyodon spathula. Classification (NCBI taxonomy): domain Eukaryota; kingdom Metazoa; phylum Chordata; class Actinopteri; order Acipenseriformes; family Polyodontidae; genus Polyodon; species Polyodon spathula. Next base: position 2,280,168 of record NC_054549.1, on the reverse strand, counting down.
CATATTTTCAGCTCAATCTGTTGGAAACATGTTTGTTTACCAAAAACAAAGAGAGACATGGCGGCTGCTCCTTCTCACACCCTGTTTTAGAGACTTCGCTGTTTTTCAGTTCTTTAAAAGCAGTCTTGTTTATGCTCTGCGTTTCTGTGATGAATTGTGGTGCTGATAAAAGAGGCTTGAGGCCTCTCAATATCCTGGATTTAGCAGGGTGTCTTGTTTCAGTCCAGAACTCTGGCAAAACAGTTAAATTAAAGAGCCACTCTGTACGGGTATCATAGTTAAATCTTGACTAATGTGTTCTCCTCGTTGTTTTGAATCACTTTGTATCTCACAAGCCATTTCAGTCCTCACATCCTGGGGACTCAGAAGCTTAAAGCACCTCGATGGAGCTTTCAAACATCTCCTCAATACATTTTATAGATTATTATAGAAAACCTATAGGATTTGTGCCATTGTCCTTTAGATAGATCTGTAGATCACACTTATTTCTATAGATATGTACATAGTTCTATGGTTCTCTACAGATCTGTAAGAGTCATGATACATTATCTTTCAATGTCTATGGTCCGTGATGGAGCAAGCTCCAGTCAACATACAAAGCTGGAGTCCTACACTGAACGGGGCATTGCAAACACCCTTAAGGACTGTGCTGTGTATTTCCTTTGTGTACCCAGTAAAAAGAAATGAAATAAACATGGACTTGTTAATTAAACCTAAAAATAAACGAAATTGCAAAATACACTGTTTGTAACAGAGGGAAATAGCTGGGTGGAATGTGAACAGAATTAAAGGAACATTAATTAAGCAGGACTGCAGAGTGCTGAATGAAGTAGATTCGAAGGAAAGGTGCACATTTCCTGAGGAATGCTCTGACGGCACTGCAGCAGATAAAACAACTGAAACCTTATACTTACATTTATTATATATGTTAGATAATTGTACTAGAGTGAGGATGACAGGGAACACATTTCAAATAACATTTTAACTTCATGAAAATATACATTCCTTCCTACAATATTAGTAACAGTGCCAGCGTTTGTTGCTGGTGTCTGACCGGTGCCATGCTGATGAGGTGTACTGGTGCTAGGGGACTCCATTTTGGTATATCTTATATAACCTCCCTACTACTATAACCCTGATAATAAGGCAACTGTAAGGCAGCAGTAGAGATAAAGGGGAGCTAGTTTGCTAAAAGGATATGATAGAAAAGTCCTAGAGCTGTATTCTGATCACAGTGCAAATGGCGGTTGAGGCCAATTCTGTGGCGCATAAATGGAGTGAAGACCCCACTACGCTGAAACGGTATTCTGAAGTCATGTTTTGCGCTGTTATAGAATGCCTGCCTCATTGCCATGGGTCGGCATAAATTTCGGGGCATGGTATCATTAACATATTCACTGAAACGATTCTGATGAAAGCGCAATGGGGTCCCAAATAGACAATCAAGCGCTGTGCTAAGATTCACTGAAACCAGGTTTATTTAGTGACTCAATCAGGAACTTTAACAATTGCACGCACTATTAAAAGCATCATAAGTAACAACTGTGTGCATTTGGACTGACACAGAAAGAGGAAATCAAAGAAAGAAAAGTAAATAAATAAATAAATACCATCCTTAGACAAATACCATTCAAAAAATACTCCAAAGCAGTTAACTTTCTTGTTGACTGTTCACTTGACAACAATGTTGCAATCAGCCTATCAGTGCATCTGTACTGGCTTTTCTGTGACTTATACTGTACAGTAGGAGGTGGGACAAAATCAGTGTTGCATTGTTATTTTGATTTAGGTTGCTAAAATCTAGTTTTCAGCATTGGAGGTAAAATACCAAAAACGGACGACAAAGCAAAAAAAGCAAAGTATATTTCGTCAAGAAATTTCCCAAAGAAACTACCTGCAGGCGGAGGTAAATTGTTTTGCACATCTTGTAATGTGACTGGAGAAAATAAGATCATTCGCTATTTAGCTTCATAATGACACACTAAACTAAAGAATACTACAGAGGCTGCTAAACACGACGTCAAATAAACAGCTTTCAGAAAACCAACTTGAAAATCAGTGCAGACAAAAAGTATTCCTGTCGGTTGTATCCAAGTTAAATCAGTACTACAGGTACGATCTAGCACAGCCACCTGGCTTCAAACAACCTGCTGCTTGACTCAGCACTAATAAAACGAATTCCTGGCAAACAACACGCTAATGAACGTGCTGCAAAAATAGCCTTTATTAAAGAATGCCAGATGCCCTTGTGGGTAACCAAGTTTTGGGACTGTTTCTAATCAATTTCCACATCTGTATAACTTGGCAAAGCGTTGCCTTCCACTTGCAACCAATTCAGTGGATGCAGACGTGCAGCCTCAGTGATGGGCAGGTCTTCACAACACAGACAGAGAATGTTAGCAGCAATTGCGGATTTTGCATGTTTGCCTTTAATTAATGACATCACTCCACTTTAGTAAGGAAGCAAGTACCACTGTTTTTAGGTTTTTATAATACTCTGAAATATTATCTGCTTAGGGTTATTTAATGTTTAAACAGGTCAGTGAAACGTTAATATGCTTGCTATTATTATAATTTCATCCATTAAGAGGAATCAGGCATGTAATATCATTTTCATTGCTACATTACAAAAGAAACAACGTAGCTAAATTGGTTTATTGAAACAAAAATTATGGCACATAAAGAAAATATTTGATGAAGTTTAGTACAGCAGGTGGACCTAGTCAGCACACACAAGGACAAGCCATTGGGAGAGAATACATAAACCACACATTATGACAGAACCAAAAAAAAAAAAAAAAAAGTTGGAAACACACCTAAAGCAACAATGCAGAGCACAGCTAATAGCCAGGACCAGGAGTAGTGGCCAAAGGAATGTTAACAGATATTAACATAACAATCTCCTGTGTCATGAAGCACGGTTTACATATTCTCTCAGCGAGTGACCTACCACTTACTGTTGTGACTTGCGCTGGTTGTTGCTCTGTGCTACTGCTGCTCAACAAGATCGCCACTCCTACATTCAAAACTGGAGCGGTGACGCAAGCACATTCTGTCTCTTAAAGGGATTGTAGCCTGGCCCAGATTCCCCAACCTACTCAGCATTGATTGGCTGGGCGCTGTCAGTGCGCCTCTAAACTCACTTGCACTGGGTTTTTAATTTCATCAGATTCACATTTTTGGAGAAGTTACTCCCTGCGGGGCAGACGCGATTGACTCTGACCACTGTGCTTGCGATGGCACACATTTCATCAGAATAAGGCCCTTTATTTTATAAGCACATGATTACATTTGGTAAATGCATAGATTATTTAAACAGTACAATTGATATGTATTTGGCTATTGAGTATTTTTAATATTTATATTTAATTGTATATTTTCTTCCCACTTGGTTTAGTCAAGGGAGGAGTTAGCCTTAGTCACCTAATGCAGGCATGTATATAAGACATTAGAAAACGATTGAAAGCGAACAGCCAATCAGCTTCCAGATCTAGCGGGCATCTATATTGCATAGATGCCCGCTGGAACGTTGACGTGCGTAACTGTTAATTACATTTGAAATCAATCCGCGCATACATACAGTTTTTTTTTCTCTTAACATTCTAATCTACAGCTAATCTAATGACATAAAAAGCTGCTTAAACGTACTTTCTGGCGCTAGTCTAGAGACAAGGGGAATCATGTCTGTGACAGGACACCGTAATGAAGGCTCAATTCGCAGCTACTGGACAGCATATCAACAGGGAAGACATGATTGGTCCACACTTCTGTCGTCGGCTGGATCCAAACAACTGGATCTCAAAACCAGCCTGTCAAACTGCCAACCCTCTTTTTCCATTCTATCCGCAACATCCAATCCACTCCCTGCCTGCTTGAATGACGCCCCGCCTCCAACAACAAGTTTCGAGTCCGACTCAATACTACACAGACTATTCAACAATTGTACATGTCCAGATAAATTATAATAAGAAAGAGTAAGACCCCAATAAATAAATGTTTGCAATAACAATAATTTTAATAATAATAATATTTTCTCTGCGTTTTTCTATTCTAATTATGTTAAGGACTATTTTCCTCAGCGGAATGTTACCTGCCGAAATATCAGAAGTTCAAGGTAAATATAGGTTTTAGAAATAAATCGATTTATAATAGCGAAAGAGCCCATCGATGCAGGTTCTACTGTGTGGTAGATGACCTTGACTTTCGGTAGAGCAATCGCCTTCGGCTCGGGACGCATAACTCCAGTCATGGTCATCTACCACACGGTAGAGCCCGCATCGACTGGCTCTATTGCCTAACTAGTGTCTCGTTTCCACTGCCTTTCCCAGATAGAGCTCAGCTGGCCAGTCTAGGCGAGGGGTAGTTAAAGATGGCTGTCTGCGTTGTGTAATTTTGTTCGGTATAGCTGACCCAGGAAGTAGTGATGTGGCAGTAAAGGTCATGTTGGATTGTGGGATTGATTGAATATATGCAAACAGTATTTCAGCGATTTCTATTTGTTTCCACTTAAGCTGTTATAATCTTTAATCTTTAGTAGTCATTTTTTCAATTTAAAATGTTATCTTGAAACTGAATGGCAGCAGAATCGATCCCCTGCTGCCGCAGGATTTCCGTGATTGTGTCAAACACTTCCACTTCTAACTGTGCCTAGCAGCTGCTCTTCAATGGCATTTTCTGCCCAAATGTTGAGGAGCTGTAAGTTCTTCTTCTTCCCATAACGCAACAACTTTGTCAAGTTTACTTTCAACACAGTCTATGATTTCAGTTTGTCTCTATATCACATGCCTTTTGATAATATACTTCTGTAAAGCACAGTTTGATGTGTAGCTAAGGTATAGCTGAGAGCCCTACACTTCATCCAGACTGTCAGCTCAGCTGTTATTATTATTATTATTATTATTATTATTATTATTATTATTATTATTATTATTATTATTGTTATTTATTTCTATACCTGGGAAAGGCAGTGGAAATGAAGCATAGTAAAGGGAGAGAGGAGTTAACATTAGCTGCTCTGGTATGCCTCACTCATTTTTTTAATTGTTAACCAAGTTATCCTGCTCCCAGGAGTTTTCTTCAATGTTTGTTTGTAAATATTTATTTTTCCAAAACTTCTAATTGTTTGAGTTCAGTTCTTGTTTCCATTAAATAAAAGATGTGGGATTGCAACCTGAATTATTTTGTCTCCACCTACTTCCTGCAATACATTAACACCTAAGTCACTTTACTACCTCCACAAAGCCTATAGATTTCTATGGGATTTTGTTTATGAGGCATGTCTTCTGTCTAAGTACCGCTGGTACATCAGAGTGTAACATTAACCTGCAACCCTGTACAACACAGCCCCTTGTGGACAGGTTAATGATTGCATTCTGGTGTACCAGCTGTGCTTGAGGAAACTTGTTGGGGGGCTGTTTTGAGGCCACAGGGGTCCACTCAATAATACACAGAGTCAATCTGAACAAGAAGAAGAATACATTCATTAAGATAAATGATATTTCAGAACCACATGAAGATGCTCTTTAAGATGTGTGCAGCCTGGGGCTTTATTAGTCTCTAGTGCATATGTTGTGCTAACATCATCATCCCATGTCACGGTAACAACTGACTTCGAAAAAACATTTCAGATTCTTTTTTGTTGCACAACAACTGTGATTTTCCAGTCTGTCTGTATTCCCAGGAGGTAGTTTAACTGTAAGGACAAAAGTTCCACTGATTGCCACTACACTGATATTTGAAGCGTGATCCTGATCCTATTTGCTGCAGAAGGAGCTTGGGCATAGAAGGTACCAATCTTAAAAACTAGTTTTAACACTGTGTGGGCACTACACCTGAAATCTTCCCGTGAGGGCACAGTCCCTCAGTTTTGAGGGCTGATTTGGCCTCTTCTTTATGGGAAACACAGTGTGAGTCAAGTCCTGCCAGTGGTTACTTCCTGGCAATAACTCTGCTGACTGATTCTTTTTTTATGGCTGGGTACGGTTTTGTTCTAAAGGTCAGAGCAACCTGTTTCCATGAGTAAAAGCCAATCAAACCATTCTTTACAGTCCAGCACACATTTTACTGTGCTGACGGATTTGTAGTCCCTGGCAACTAGAAGCCCCATTCACCTCTATATTTCAGATACTCATCAGCCAATCTATACAGACCCTAGTGACCAGTTACATAGAGCTTAATAATTGCACTTCAAGAGGTCACTTAAAGGAATGCTGTAGGATCTAAAACACTGGGAACATTGAAATAATATGCTGTGCTTCTAAATGAGTTTCCCCCAGTAGAGGAGAAACGTTTGCTAACAAGGGAAGGGCCTTGATGAGCCAAATGGCCTTTTCTCGTTCCCAAACTTATGTTCTTATGTACGTCAGCCATAGGAAAAGCAGCAATAGGTTGGGAAGGCAAACCAATGTGTGAATCTTCTGTAAGTTTGAGTTCTTGTAATGGAAATAAACTGGTGGCATTTAGAAGGCTTCAAGTTTTTTTTATATTTCTCGAGAAATATATATATATATATATATATATATATATATATATATATATATATATATATATATATATATATATATATATATTAAAAATCAATAAAAAACTTAACACTCTGAATGTTCATAAAAATTCATAAAAACTCCCGGAAGGAACTGTCATATTTCCGACGCTTCAAGACAAGAAGTGCATCGTTGAAAGATGGCACACATTTCATCAGAATAAGGCCCTTTATTTTATAAGCACATGATTACATTTGGTAAATGCATAGATTATTTAAACAGTACAATTGATATGTATTTGGCTATTGAGTATTTTTAATATTTATATTTAATTGTATATTTTCTTCCCACTTGGTTTAGTCAAGGGAGGAGTTAGCCTTAGTCACCTAATGCAGGCATGTATATAAGACATTAGAAAAACGATTGAAAGCGAACATCGTGTCAAAGGCACGCGTCAATTTTTTTGTTCACTAACAGGTATGAAAACAAATCGTTCAAAATAAAATGCATGTTTCGCATAAAGTGTACATATTTCATTTAGAAACTCCACACATTGAGTGTATATCTCTGGCTCTGGTGATGCAGTGGATATAAATATAATTGTTTTTTCTATGGCAGAACTGTTTGTTCACATGTGCATTTATATTACTAAATCATTACTCCAAAAACATTCTTGCTGCTTGTATCCCTCAGAAAGTCCAAATATTATACATTCATTTGAATGTAGCCCATTTGTACTAACACAACAAAATAACTGGTCAAGCAACATCTTTGCAATCCAATTTTGCAGAAGTCTTTTACCTACCATCTGTTGTAAAGTTTTGCTGCTGGTTTCACAGATCCTTATTAACACTCATCTCGTATTCACTTACCTAAATTATAATTAGCTAGTTTACAATTAGTGCTAATGTGGGTCTGTGAAACCAAGAATTACTCAGCTTCCATGTAGGACCTTTCTTTCTACTCTCTGATAAATCTACCTGTTTGAAATTACTAGAGATACCAACTGTATTTGTATGGTGTAACTCATTTGCTATTCCCCTGCGAATGAAAGCTTCATATTTTTCTTATTTATTTTTATATAAAAGCTACTGTTTAAACAATACCCCCGACTCCTGGTGTCATGCTTTTAATGCAATAGGGTTCATTACAGTTGCATTCCACACTTCCATCAATGTCACCTAACATTCTATTTGTCAAGATACCTGGAGGATAATATAACATATAGGAGAGGAGAATACTGACACCTAACCAAACAGATAGAGCATCTAGCAAAACTAAAGTCAATATATACTGTATTAGTTTTTTTTATAAAAAAAAAAAATTATATATATATATATATATATATATATATATATATATATATATATATATATATATATATATATATATATATATATATATATATATATATATATATCTTCAATTAGGGTTTAATGGGCAACTAAAGCATCATTTATAAAATATGCAATACTGAATAACAACTCTAATTACTCAATTAGCGCCTTTCATACCACGGTTCAAACTAAGTATACAGTATCAAGAGGTAGTAACAATTACAAAATAACCATGCATAATTATCATAATAATAATATCAATAAATAATAACAATCGCAAATGGAAATAAAACAACTGAAGAAAACAAGAAACGATAGAAAAACACAAAAATCATAAAAATAAGCTAAATAAAATAGACAAAAACTATTATGTTTGTAAGTCAGGTTAAAAGGGCTAAACTAAAAAAGTCTTTAATCTAGACTAAAACTACTGAGCGAAGCTGCATCAATGGAAAAGGACAATGAATTCCATCATCTGGGACATTATAACTAAATGCACGTTCTCCTCTCCTGTGTTAGCTGACTTAAAGTGCCAAGAGGTAAGATTTTAAAATCAATTCTAAAACACACTGGATGCCAGTGCAGCGAGGCCAACACAGGAGTCATCCTCTGCTACAACAAACCACAACTCAACTGCTGCTATTTTATGTGAAAAAATGTCGCACAACTCTCCATAGAGATCTTGTTAAGATGACGCAAATAATATTTAAATTAATATATTGCGTCGCTCTCTTCATTAACATATTTTTTCTTAGTACATTTGACAAAATGTGTACTTTGAGAATTGTTGTAACAAAAATGCAAATTGCAGTATAGTTGTGCTGCAACTGGACCATCTTAGTACATCTACCCCCTAAATGTCTTGAGGAACTACATTAGGGTTACCCTGGGAACGCTGGGATCATCCCAGTTTTTGGCCTTTTTTTTCTGTCTCGGTTGGAATCACTAAAATTGTTCAATCGTCCTGGTTTTGCTACTGCATCACTTTTTTTACAAAGTACAAAAATATCAGTGTGCTCAGTAAGTTAATATCAGATTAATTTATTAGATTGTGTTAGCGCCATTCAAAATAAACATAAAATAAATTATGGATTATTTGTTCAATCATTCGGATTATGTATATATCATATGTTTAAATGGTAATAACTGATCTATTTGTTTAAATCTTGCTTTTTGTACATTTAGCATGTTTTGACGATGAAAATATAACTAAAATAATGTGTTGTTAAGATCTACAACAAATACACCCGATGTTTAATTTGTTAAACTATTATTGTGTTATTTTAATGGCTTCAGAGTTGCTACGACATCGTGAATTTAAGAATCTGGTAATGCTAAGCTACATGTGCGAGAAACTGAATTTGGTCAGACAACAAACTTCAAACCAAACTGAATAAAACAAACAAAAGTAGTTAAATATATTTAGTTTTTCCCTTAGATTACTTTATTTACTGCCTATATACAGTAGGAGAACAGTGGAAAATTGTGCAACTAAATACTGCGCTATTCTCTTACTGGCATTCAAAAAATGTATTCATTAAATTAGCAAAGTGCTCTCCCAGCGCTTTCTTCCACAACTATATGTACAAATCTAAAACGTGCTATTAAAAACTGCAGCACATCAAAGCTGCCGTCTTTCAAGATTCTTTGCAGGATATTGTAAACATCCGGTTCACAGACCATATAAATGAACTGAGTGCACTCAGTCCTGGAAAAAACTGGAAAAGGACCAAAAAATGAACTTTAGTTCAAACCCAAACAAACTCAGTCCCTTTGTTCCCAGATAAGTGTGAACAGCAAGCAAACTGATATGTTGTTTTAAACTAAACGAACCAGAACGAGTCTGTTTGAAACAGATCCAGTGTGGATGCAGCCTTATCTGAGTTCAACTGCAAGACATTTTGAGACAACCAACTTTTGACAGCAGTAAGGCAAGACTGAAATAGTAGTGGTGTCACCTGGTTTCACAGAAATATAAAGTGTAGTCAGCATAACAGTGAAAATGTACACTGTGTTTACGAATGACCTCACCCAATGGTACCATAAAGTATATGCAGAAAACAATATGGGACAAAGAATAGAACCTTGGGGGATATCACAAGTAATAATAGATCTGATACAGACTCCCATAAAGAAACTTAAACCAGTTTAGAAAAGTTTCAGTCAGGCCAACCCAGCTTTTATGGCGATCAATTAAAATGGTTTGATCCACAGTATCAAATACAGCACAAAGGTCTAAAAGAACCACAATGGATATAGACTTAGAGTCCCCACATGTGAGTTAGTCATTCACCTTTTCAAGGACATTGCTCCTATCCAGAAATCTGTTGAGTTGTTTGAATACTACTTCTCAAGAAGCTAGCTGAGAATGGGTCTACAATTACTCAAGACAGGGAGATTAAAGGTTTAAGAGAGTAAAGGTTTAACCAAAGCAGTTTTGAAAGCAGCTGGAAGCATTTCAGTGGACAGAAATTTATTTATTATAGCAAGAACATTGTTCACAAATAACTAAATGCATCTTTAAAGAAGCTAGTTGGAATTGGATCTAAGAAACAGGTAACAGATTTAATCTGCATCACCAACATATTCAAATCCTTTAGTGCAATCAAAGAAACCAATTCCATAAAGGATCCAATCAGTCTAGTGGGCACCTTCAAATAAGAACCATCCCAAGGAATTTAAAGCCTAATATTAATCATTTTGTTTTAAAAATTCACAATTACTGGGAGAGGCTTCAGTAAGTGCAGCAGATGATGGATGTACTCATTTATCAATAGTTGAAAAAAGGAGATGAGAGTTATTTTTATTAACATCAGTAAGATTTGAGAAATAGCAACGTTAGTGTATCCACAGGGCTTCATTGTACTTTAATAGATGCTGTTTCCAAATATCACAGTGAATGTGCAATTTATTAGACCCCCATATATGTTTACTGCCCCTTTTCAAACCCTAAATAATTCCAGACATCTACAGCACAGTGAGTGGGATTGGATGTGTGTGTAATAATGTACGTTAGTGTAATGACAACCACAATGCAGACCTTTCTCATTGTCTTCCAGGCACTAGATTGTATCACGTCCATTAAAAAGGGCTCTAGAGAAATGAGAACCATCATTAGTGCAGGTGCCATCTCCTCAAGTTCCACCCATTGCCACTGGCTAATTACACCGACTCTTAATTCATCTTGTCAGAGCAAGACTGGAGATAAAATTAAGAGATTAGCAGAGGGGATATCTGAGCACCACACATTGGGAAAGTCAGACATTTTCCAGACAATAGCTCATATGATCAAGCACCCCTTGGCACAAGAAAGCACTGTCACTATTCAGGCCAACAGGAACATATACAGGAACACACCTGTGGGACTGTTTAAGGCATTCAGCACTGTGTTAAAAGTTTAACAATTGGCTTTTGTGACTTAATTAAATGTAGTAGTTTTAAAACCGGCAAACTTGTTCCACAATAGATGGCAATTTTCAAATACATGACAATTGAAGAACTGCAATACCAAAGCTAAAAGAACTTATCTTAATTGAAAACTAAAGCTGAAATATAAACCGATCACAGCTTGTGCATTGAACTCTGAAGCAAAGAATTGAGTTTGCTACATACAGTATAGTTAGTTGACTCCAGTCAAGGGACCAACAAACAGTTGTTAAAAGGGTGGAGGACTTACAAGAGACAGAAAACTTTCTGTGTTAATGTGTGCAGCTGGCTCTGTCTCCTTTTTGGCATAGGAGTGTCCTCTTGTGAGCACTCTGGATGGTCAAGAGGACTGCGAAGCAAAACTGAGCACTGTCTCCCAAAGTGAAAACAGGACAGACTCAACTGTCCTTATTAACTTTTTATAAATAACGTTTAGGCTAAAAAAGAATAACAGAGTGAGTAGCTAATGCTATAATAACAGAGTGAGTAGCTAATGCTATAATAATAGAATGAGTAGCTAATGTTAAAATAATAGAATGAGAAGCTAATGCTGTAATAATAGAATGAGTAGCTAATGTTAAAATAATAGAATGAGAAGCTAATGCTTCATGGCTTCATGATTTATTCTAACAAACGAATAGCATAGGGTTTATTTAAAAAGTTATTATTTCAGCTATTTTCTTTAACTGGGTAACACACAATTTTGTAATATTTTTTTTTATTTTGCATTTATTTCATGCAAACTGTTCTAGTTTACTGTTTAAGTCCATTTTCTGTTTTAGTTTCATAGTTTTTTTCAACATCGGCATCCTGGTTTAACCAAAGAAAGGTTGGTAGGTCACAGCATGAAGGTGCTGTTAGAGGGGCGATATAACAGAAGTTTGTACTCTTTGCACTGCAGATACTGGACACAAGGCTGGCCTCATGCTGAACATGATTTCACTTTGCTGTTTTGCAGGCAGGTTGCGGGCCCCATGACAGTGGTCTGCAACGTCACCTGCTTTCCACAGAGGTTTATCATGCAAACTTGAGCAGTTTACTAAACCTCAGAGGGTTTTGTTATTATGAGTGAGGAAGATAGCCGAACGCACCCTTGCTTTTTGCAAAGTGCATTAAAGTGCATTTTATTTCTTGTTATTTCTGTAATATCCCAAATTCATATAACATGACATCCAAAAAAGATTAGCATGTTTTTTTTTTTTTTTTTTTTTTTTTTTTAAATAAACAAAAAATATAAACTAAAAACACTCCATTTCAGGCTATAAAAAAAAAACAAAAAAAAAAAAAAAATTTTATTTTCAAATGCAACTGGAAGTCCTGACTATATTGCTGCTGTTTACTACCGGATAAGAAAATTAAAATTCCTTCAAATATTATTTTACTAATAATGACTAGCACCAGTGATATTGAAATAATACATATCTAATAAATGCAGTATCTCTGTGTGTGCGAGAGAGATAAATATGACAAACTATTTTAACTATGAATCACCCACAAGCCAGCCATCTCCCCTCCATCTAGTCCTTTCCTTGCTGAAATGAAAGATGTTAGTTAAGACCACACATACTTGTGTCATTACATACAATTATTTGCCTCATAAACAACTTGAAAGTTTCTGGGCAGCTGTTCAACGCGTGATCATGGATCTCTTAATGCAATTTGGTACCATCTACAATGTGCCCTGCACTGGGAGTGTATGCACAGACACAAATCTTCTTCAATTTATGTAATGAGAGCGACTCAACAGGGAATGTAATCTGATAAGTCATTTCTTCCCAGCCTAAACAGATGAATGAAAAATGCATTATGTGTCCATTATGTGTTTACCCAACATACAAGCACACCACCTAATTTCACAGATTTTGTATTATATTTTTTAAAATAAATAAATAAATAAGAGTAACTGTTAGTTTCGTACTCCCTCTCGCTCATTTTAAATATATCCCTGCAAACCTTCACCAACAAATTCATTTATAAGGCTGACCTCAATTATAGCAAATATAAAACACACTGGACTCATTGGCTTGTACATTTTCTGAAAACTTACCACGTTTTTGCCCTTTGCATATGGTAACATGTTTTAAATAAAGCAGGGATGATAAAAACAGGGATGAAACAGTTTCATCTGTAGAAACATGATTTATTTAATTTCTAATGTGGTGAATTTTTTTCATTATAATATCCAAAATTGAAAGTATTACAACTAAACATAAACATGACCACACTGAACACCTAACCCTGGTGTGAGGCTTCTTAAAAGCATACAGTCCTTGTAGTCTGTCACAGTTTGTGGAAATGACTGCTTTTACAAAAAGGACTGCTTCTATACAATAATAAGACAGTTGTGTAAGCTAATAAATAAGACAGATGCTTAAACTTTTGCTACACAGAAGCTGGCCTTCTCCTCGGTCAAGGTTCCTGAGGCCTGCCATGTCTAGTAGAGCCTCTGAAGAGTTAACAGATGGTGAGTCTTCATTGGTCATGGCTGACAACTTGCCTCCATGGATCATTTTTTTTAGATAATTCGGAATAGAGCATGTCATCTCCTTGTGTGCCATGCTTCATTAAAGCACTGGTTTGACTAAAAAACATATATACAGCGTATAGCTTTCCATTTTCAGGAACTAAAAACACCAGATTCAACACCCTGAATGTAAAATGTCACATACTGAAGCTCGCATAGACACAACAGTTTCTATGTTGTACCAGATACATGTGGATCATTAATTACAAGATTGCCCTGAAACAAAAATATGAAATATACACAAGATAAATGTGAAAAATGGAAGTGAATAAAAAATGTATCATTTAAAATCTGCTGTTTGCTGTAAAACACCATAACTGAGAAAAACAAGGGCTTCTAAAGAACTCCCTTCCAATCGCTGTGTCTCCCTCAAGTACTCCAATTGTAATCGGAGACTGCAGTGCTGGAGAGAATGAGACATTATAAACCTGCTTGGAAAAATCCTGCTCTCTGATTGGTTAGCTGCGTTCTATCAGCCCACACAACCTTTCAACATTACCACTGATTAAAATTCCTCCGCCACTTACCTGTCTTAATTCTATAACATTAAATATCTATAAATATCCCACTAACGTTATAAAAAATTCAGACCCAGAATCAAAGTTTAATCTTTTTAATTGAAAATCTGTTGAAGAATGTTTAGAAGATTAATATGCTGAACCAGACAAGCTACCAGTAATTCAATAAAAAAAGCTAGCACTTTATATTAACATACTGGTTATTAATGCTTTATAAATGTGTTATAAATACGTAATATATGCTTAATAACTATGGTATATAATACAGCAGTATAGATGGTTTATTACCATGCAATAGCCATAAACAGAATTACAGTTTTATAAAGGGGACAGTTTTAGCCACCTATTGTACTTTGGGATGTTTAAATGCAATAAGTCTATGGCTATTGCATGGTTATAAACCACATGTAATACTTCAATAACACTCTATAACATAGTTATTATGTATCTAGTATACATTTGTAAATTATTTTTGTAAACCAGAAGTGAATCAACTTGTACTTGACCTAAACTTCAACTTGAACTTGACCGAAAAAGACTTCTAAATGGGTTGTAATTATCCTATAAAACCGTCTCCAAGAAAAAGGCAGATTTCCATGTAATGTACTTTCTAAGGACAAGTTGAACAGTCTCCTCAGGGAATTGTATGTCTGTTCCATGGGAAATAAAGAGGGCAATGCAGTATATTAAGCTTTATAAAGCTGCAAGCTGGTATTAATCTCTTTTTGAATGGCCCGCAATACAGCAGAAAGGTGAATTCAGCGAAAGAAGCAGAATTTAACAATGCCAACAACATATTCTTAGCAGTAATTAAAAAAATTGCAAGACACACAACACACTATCCCCCAGTGACACCAACAGAGCTGGAGAAGCTAAAAAAAACAAACAAACAAACAAAACATTCGACCAAGACACAAAGCGCACAGCTCCCCTTCTGGCAGATTTTCTAACTGCGCAATATTTAACACTTTTCAAGTGAACATTTCTTCCAAAAATCACTGATCTATGATTATAGTTTTATCAGATTTATTTAGGTAATTTACAAAGTTTAAATATGTATGTCCATTAATGAAATAGTACATTAGCAAATAATAGTTTAATATCATTGAACAGAAATTTTAAAGGGCCAGTGCGCAAAACTTTAACTACAGCGCAGGGAAGCAAAACAAAAATGGGCATAAATTTAAAAAGAGGGTATTTTTTCCTAAACATTTTTGGTAAATTGTAAATATTTCTCAAGAAATAGGAATCGAGTATTTTCATCATGGGCCTGTAAGGTCTTACATATGTAGAGCTGTTTTTGAAACTGTTTGGGGCATGTTTACAAGGCTGGTAGAAAACTGAAAAATGACTGAACTATCCTTGCAGATAATAAAAAGACAACGTATCTGTATGAGAGCTGGATTACAGCCACTCAGTTATTTGTTCCTGAATAGGAGGTAAAAGCAATTTTTTAGAAGACAGGGGATTTTGAGCAGCGTGCAAATGTGAGTGGCAATTTAATAATCATAACAATTCCTCTGCCTGTGTGCATTTTCCCCATTTTTTTCAAAGCAATACATCCCTAAATTCGGCTACTTAAAACTCATAAGCGCCATTTAACAACTGCACAGAACAAAGTGCAAAAGGCATTTTCCTGTGGGAGTAAAATAATCTTCCTGAGAAACACAAGTCACTGCGTTGTCTGCTTGACACCTATGTGCTCTTTCTTGAAAGATTCATTCTTCAGGTTTTACACTTCTCTAAAACCTTCAAGAGTTCAGACAGGTATAATTTTACCAGTCTCTTTTTAGGAGTAATGGGTATCTACTTTTACAAAGCTGCGTATACCATAACCCTCACGCTATTTGCCCTGGGGGGAATAACTTGGTATAACAGTGGAACAGTGATTGATGGGTAAGCCAAAAAGATCTTCAACTTGTGTATTGCTCGGCTGCTTCCATTTCTTTGTATGTGTTAAAGGTAGAATAAATTGAATGCACAATGTTAAATTTTTCTCTCACCTGCGTTATTTGGTTTCCAATTCTTGTTTTGTTTCCGTCTCTCATTACATCCTTGAAACTTATTTTTAAAAAGCTCAGCATGGTTCATAGCAATATTTTCTCTACTAAGACCATTCAAACATACTTTTAGTTAGTTCCACACAAGGGCTTTTTGCATCAAAGCGAGACTAAAGATAAGAGGAAGAATAGTTTGATTATTTGTTTCTCTTCAACACCTACGCAGGCTTCCCTGTAAGATAAAAACATGCACAAACTGTAAGTAATTAAGGGATCTGTTTTCATAGTAAAATTCCATCATCACATGGCTTACTTATACAGCACCTGCAATGTACTGCAGACTTGTATGCAATGGACTGTGCGACCCATGACTGATGACTTTGTTATGCAAATTGCATCCCTGACACAAATATTCTTACATGACTGGTGTGTGCACAGATTTAATGGGAGGTCAGGAATGAACCTCGCCAGACTGGAACCAAGGTGTCCTACACTAATCCTACCAGTAGGGTAGGATTAGTGTAGGACACCTTGGTTCCAGTCTATAGAGCAGACTAACATCAGGACCTGGAAACGCTTTATCACATGTTCAGATGATTCAAAATACCACAGTAAGACTGCTAACTAAGCCTGGGAAATACGATCCCACTTTTAACCTTCTTACATTAGCTTCCGGTTTGATTTAGAGCTGACTTGAAGATTCCATCTCTCCATTATACCTCACTGAATTATTATCTCCATACATCCCTGGCCGTACATGCTGTGACTTCCAGGGGTGAAAGGGCATTCTCTTTCCTCACCCTGAGCCTTTCGAATTCCCTATCACCATCGGTCAGACAAGCCGAGGTACTCTGTACAGGAGCCCTTGAAGAACGCACTTTTACTCTGGAACAAAGGCAGTAGACTTTGGATATTTATTATAGTTTAATTGGAGGATGTCTGCCGACGTATATATTATTTCGTTTTTTTTTTATTTACATGTGCACTTGAACCATTTTACTTTTTTAAAATGTATTTAACTATATGATAATGAACTGGAAAGGTTCTTGTTTCAGTTAAATGCCTCTGTATTGACTCTGAAAGTCCTGTATTTGGAATGTCACCAAAGTCATTAAAGTGTGCTTCACTTTTTTTTTTTTTTTGCTCTTGGATGTAATCTACTTTGAAACTTTTACAGTACTTCTTCTGTAAATGTAGTGGATAAATCCCACAAAATACTTCTAGACTGTTACTCTAAGCACAGGTATCCAGCAGGAGCACACACACATTAGATGTGACCTGTCACAGGGATAGTGATTGACAGCAAAACTTCTCAGTAAAGAGTTTCTTATCCAAATTAGAGCTTACTTAATAAGGCACGACAGCGTTCTTTCTTTCATGCATTTCAATTACTTACAAATCAGGTAAATGTCTCATTTTGTGGAGTGACACAGAGTGAGGCTGTCCATTCACCAGCCTAGCGTTTCTCCTGTGCCAGCGGTACAGCGGCTGATTTTTATCAGATCTGACAGACTGGCAGCTTGTCCTGGAATATACCTTTCAGATGCCATCAAAAACAAATGTGAATAATAAACAAGATCATTAGAGAGCATTAAGACAACACACTAATGACACATTCTTTTCAAACCATGCAGGAAACGTACCTGCATAGAAATGACGTCTTTCCTATACATCAGCAGACACCATCATAATGTCAATATCTTTTTACTGTCTCCTTAACTTGTTATGATATTTGAAATAATTATTGGAGTTATTCAGATCCTGTTTTTATTCATTTTGCTAAGTCTGTGATGAGGTGGTTTCACCTGAGCTCAGAAGTTGCTGGTTCTAGTTGCCCCCCATAGATATCCAGGCAAAAGTGTCTTTATAAAATGACGAGCCAGCCCCACTGAGTGATCTGCCACTTTGGATCAAGTCTAACCTTTGCAATACACAGCAGTGCTGTGCTGACATCTACTAATATAACAACACTGAACTGCTGCTAAAGAGCAGCTGCTGAACTAAAAAAAAAAGAAAGAAAAAGAAGAAAATCGAATTTTGTAGTTGCTTACTCTTTTTTTGCAGTTCTTAAACTATATGCTGAAAATATAATTTTCATGTTGATTTCAGTTACCGTGAAAACAACCTACTATGAAGACCCAAATTACAGGATGCATTATTATTATTATTCAGATACTCAGATTTCAGATAGAATGCCTAATTGTTTTCCGTTTGGAGACAAGATTTTTTGAAATCCTCAGAGCCAATCCCTATCTTCGATCTGTCTTTGCCACCAATGTATGTGTGTGAAATTATGTTGTTGTTTGCACGTTGCAGGGAATTTATGAATATTTAAACTCCTGCAGTGCATCTTTGCACAGTCGGCCTATTAGGCCCTATCAACAACTGGGGGACACGTGTGGAAAAAGCTGACTGTTTACTTCCAGTATTTTGACAGTTTGTCCTGAAAGTGTGAGCATTGCTGCTTTACCAGGACCTGAGTTAAAGACGCAGTGAGTAACATCCTGGTTTATATCAGAAATAACTACATAAAAGGCTGGTCTACCATGCAGTTCAGGGCACAGCTGCCACTGTGATAACGCTGTCTCATGAGCTTGGCTCTCCTGCCCTCTGCCTGCCTGTTCCCTCTGGTAGAGAGCTCTCTCTGTGTCATTGTCATACTTTCCACTAATCAAGCTTCTCTTGACAGGGGAAACTCTCTTCAACCACGCTCGTGTCAGGCCCTTAGCCTTCTGCTGCAGCATGAGCATGTAAATCCAGCTGCTGCAATGAATAATTACCGAACCTTGTTCCACACATTATGTCATTTGTTCCTTTTTTCTACAGTGAGATTTCCCATGGGGGGTGGTGGCAATGTGCTATAAACCACAACAGTTTTTTTTTGTGTCTTGTATCTTCAGTTTTCAAGCATATTTGTTGTTTTTGAGTTTTGAGCCAGGTGACCCAGGATTAGAAATAAGACAAAAAATCCATGTAGATAAGTAAGGTTTATCTGGAGATACTCCTGGAACCTGAATTAAATATTTACAAAGAATATTCCCACAGTACATGGTTATTTTTTTCATTCAATTGGACAGGAAGACATCCAATTGTTTTTGAAGAAAAACTAAAAGAAAGAAAGAAAAAAGCTTAATATCTAAGTCCTTAACTACCAGTATAAGGCGGAGACAATTCCCTCTCAAAAGCTGTTGACACAGACATGTTTTGCTCTTCAGAGGTGATGTGACCCTAGCTCCTTATCCATGCATTGCTGTTTATCAGATCCGTGGCTGTGATGCCAGATCTCCCATTGAAATGAACGGGAGACTTGTTGGCAATGTTATAATGCACAGTATGCAACATGATTGTCACTTCTATACAGCATCGATGCTTGCCACTGGAGAGGAAATAGGCCAAACAGAAAAAGAGTGTTACCTTGTCATAGGAACACACAATTGCATATGGTTTCGATAACGCATTCCATTCAGTGTCTCTAATTACTGTGCATTTATATAGTAGTGTCACAAAGACGACTGCAGTGGGTGATGTCAGACCAGAACCAGGAACCAGGAAATAAACAACAGAGAGGTGAGGTTTGGTGAAACTGAGAGAGTGTTCTCGCTCAGTATTTAATAACGAAACAGACATAAAATAAAAGGTTGAAAGATAAACAAGACACAGGACACGGCACATTCGACAAAACAAAAAGACAAACAAAACGGACTATACAGACAAAACACGGTGAGCTTGTATTTTAACTATTAACTATTCTTATTACCTCCATCTCCAATCCCGTTCTCCATTCACCGAACACACAACCCAGAGTGAGTAAAAACATGCAGCTTTTGTGCAGCTGTACCGAGACTCGATTGCTAATCAATCATTCAATTGGAGTCTCGGTACAACTGCACATGAATTAATAAAGTGCAATTCCCTAAGCTCGCATATTATTACATTTTACTTGCACGAGAAGTGCTGTGCAATCCTCGTGCCTAAATACAAATATACATTTTAAACAACTCGTGTTCCACAGACCCATTTATATCCCGTGTACCAATGACTATACACCAACAGTAACACACAACATGTAGCATACAACACAAAATACACACAGGGGTGGGGCAACATTGCCACAAGTAGTTACATAGTAAACACATGTATACTTGTTATTATGCATAGTTACATTGTACTTAACATGTACATATTTTTGCACAGGATATTTAAGTACACAAAAAAGGGTTAGATGTAGAATTAGAGTTATGGGGCTTAAGGTTAGTTTTAGAGTTAGGTTAAGAATTTGTGTTTAGGTTAGGGTTATATCATACAACAATATGTACACATTAAATATATTGTAACTATGCACAATAACATTGTAATTATGTGTAAGTACACATGTATCTACTAAGTAACTACTATGTAAATAAACAGTAATTAGGCAGACTTAAAGTATTGCTATAATGTATCTGTACTAGTCAAGAAAATGACCATTGTAAGCGCCTTTCCCTTCTATGTGGCTCTGCATCTGCTAGGAATCCCTCCATGACAAGTTTCCAGGCCTGCAACCAAGCACTGCCCCTGGGGACCTGTCTCATTCAGGCTGGGAGCGACGCACTCTCAGACCCTGTCAAGAGGGATCACACAGCCACAGGTCTCGTTTGGATGAGCCAGGCCGAACATCAGGCAGGAAACACTTTTGGCCTCAGCAGCCAACATGTAGGCCCTGCCTGCTTCTCTATATAAAGCATACAAACCACCAGAGACGTCACACGCATTGGACCAGCTGACACGAGTATTGCAAGCACAGGCCTAAACTCCTAGTTGCTCATGGCAACCAGAATGTTTACCATGGCTGACACTTTTTCTTTTTTTAGCGTTTCAATCTGCCCATGCAGCTGGCTTCCTGCCTGCTCTTTCAGTATGAAGTGGCCTGTGACTCTACAGCCTCATTCAACAGTCAACACGTGCTTGTGGTAGAGACAAAACACATCTTGTAGTTTGTACTCCACTCAGCACAGGGGCCAGTTTATAAGTTTTAAATATCTGAATGGGTTTGTAATTTGTATCTAAGATTGTGGAAAATATGTGGTCATAAATATGTTGTCATATTAGTATGATTTTGGAACATTTAAGTTGTTCAGTGTGTTTGTTTTATAACTAATACTGATAGTTTATAGAGTCACTGTGTTCAGAAGTGTGTATTTATTTTTAATGTTGTTTTGATTCTAGAAACTCTTTAAATTAATGTATTGCAAAAGTCCCTAAAAAAAGAGTTCTACAATCTATGCACATAACAGATATAAGCCTGTTCCCATTTTCAAAACGCAAGTGATATTATATAAAGGTTTAGTTGTAGTCAGATGAAGTCTGTACTGAAGACTGGACTGGATGAAGCTTGGCAATATTTCTCACACAGCAATAATATGTCTTGAATATATTACAGATTTCTGCATGGATGGACATCATAGGGTCAACAATGACACTCAGGGTCATACCAGTGAATCTGGGAGACAAGAACGTACCAGTTAGGGGGAGAACGACCAACAGTCGAGGTAAAAATATGAATACATTATGCATTTCATAATGTCGGGTGTTGTAGTTGGGAACGTATTTTTGTTAGTGTGTTATGGGTTATATTTTCATATTGTTTAATCCAGACTTTAACTTCTATTTTTTTTAAAAAGATGGAAATTCAACAGTAACATTCAAAACTGAGAAACAAACAGCTGGAGAGTGCTTAAGAGATCTCCAATTACATCTAATAGATGTTTTGTAGCGTCAATACATGTTTTCACCTTTCAAAAAACAAACGTTAATTATAGACTGGAGTTAACACTTTAAAAATATGGCCCTATATGAAAACTGCTTGGCATTTTTAAAAACGTTATATTAATGTTCTTAAAAGATGATACCTGGTTCTACACTTGGTTGGATTAATATTTGCTTGCAAGCAATGATTTGCTTTATTAAAATTGTCCTTACCCCTTCAAGGAATTATTTTCTGTTATTAACCAACCAGCTGCTTCCTTTATTGACTGACATGCTTTCGATCAGTAACATCCTTTGACCAAGAAGAAACTCTTGCAGTGCAACAGATACCTTGAGAATATGACATAGGGTACCATATGCTTTATAAAGGAAAATATATGTTTGTTATAACATATTTCTTTGAGTTGTTTTTTTGAACTGCAATCCCTTTAAATAGAGAGCTGTCATGAGTTTTGACATGGAACGAGAAACACTGTATATGTCTGTTTCTTGAGGCAGGGCTTCACATCTCCTGCTTATGGCAGTGGGGCCCTCCCCAGTTTCCCCAGGCGTGGCTCGCTGACTGGTCCCAATGTCTTCCTGTTATCAGTGAGAGGGGAATAGGGGTGTGGGAAGCGTTCAGTATTCCACAGGGCTGAACCCAGTCAGACCTCCTCCCAACGTTATGTTCACTTGTTCCAAAGCCTCAGAGATTCCTACACTTTTCCGATATCATGGTAGTGTTTATACAGTAAAGCCCTTGTATGAGATACATAGTCAATTCCAAAGAGAGCCAGCCTCATCTTGCTGTGATGGTGAAGTCGGGTCCTGCGTGACTCTGGGAGCAGCTACTAAGCTGCTTCTCAATGAACCACTGAATACTGGCCAGGGTGATTTATAAGAAGTGACCCCTAAGTCGTCAATGGAATACAATGTCTGCTTACACCGTCACATTATAGCTAGGGGACATACCTGAGACAGGTTGTCTGAATTATCAATAAATTGCACACACACAGACACACATGTTTTATTATGCTTGGTTCATTTTAAATGTATACATTATTGTGCTGAAATAACATTAATGTATTCTCCGTTCACAAATATAAATCTGCACATTAGGCATATATAGCTATGGTATCCCCCTATGGAAGTAACACATTTTGCTTCATAAAGATGAACGAAACCTGTTGAATAATGTTACGTTAAATTACATGCCGCTTTGTCATTTTCCACATAATAATAACAACCTGACGAAAATGTAAAAATGTGATATTTTGAAATATAACATGAAATCCTGCAGCTCTTATGGCTTCTGGCAGACTTTTGCGATATTATTTTGTAATTTCTTTGGTTGCATGATGTTAAACAAAAGATCAAAATTACGTTCATATCGTTTTTTTGTGTGTTTTTTTTAAATTATGTCTCAATCCTACAAGGTGATGGAAAGCTTTTTGGTCATAGCTGTACACTACAGTAGTAAAATCAAACAAAAAACCAGCGCACTTTCTTTTTACTTTGAAAAACAACAAAAAAAAAACCATGATGTTAAATTGAAACTATATCATTTTGGCACATTTTCTTTTACCATAGCCTAATTGGTACACACAACAGATCACAGTGTCTCAGTAACACGTTATGCTACTAGACAGTACCTTACATACACTGCACACACTTTACAAAAATAAATCCTATTTACATGTACATATAGATCTGTATAGTGTACGCGTGACTACAAGTAACACATAGTCAAACTTTTTTTTTTTTTTAAAAAAGCAATTAAAGACTTCAAATTCAGAATACTGTCGCCCCACAGCTTGCATTTGGAACCAGTGGAGACCAGCAGCGTTTCTGAAAGCTTCTTCCCCTTTTCCAGCAGATCAATCTCAGTTTGTTTAAACTCTGTAGAGCAGGGGTCTCCAACCCTGGTCCTGGAGAGATACAGGGTCTTCTGGTTTTCATTTCAAATGAGCTGTCAGTTACTTAATCAAACCAAATTATTGGCTTAATTAGACAAAATGAACATGTGTTCCAGATTAGCCATTAATGACATAAAGACACCTATAAATCCTGCAGCATTGGGCTCTCCAGGACCAGGGTTGGAGACCCCTGCTGTAGAGTATGTTTATATGCCCACTGTTTTAGCCATTTAGTTGGCAACCTGTATTTGTTGTTGGGTTTATTTTCATCCAGTCAGTACAACAGTTGTTTTTTTCAATGGGTCTCTTTGAATAATGAAATCCCTAGCATCACACTACATTGGTTATGATCAGGGACACATCAGGCATATTAGGATGTATGGCATAGCGGTGTCTGTACAGCAAGTGACTCTTGTAGTATTAAAGAATAAGTACTTGTCAACGCAGATCAGCTGTTTGGAAACAAGGTTCTTTGGCTGAAACAATATGGCAGGAGATAGCTGATGGGGTTAATGCAGTTGGCACTGTAAAGGAGGAGATCATATACTGCCAGAAGCACTGGCAAGATGAACATCAGATTGTACACAAACCTGCGGGGCCTTTACACTCTTCTGAATCATGTTCCAAGATATCTCCCTCCTCTTGATGTAGAGTCCACATAAGCACATCAAAGCCTGACATTTTCTTAGAGCGAATAGGCTACAAACAGGATTTATAATGTGTTCCAACAAGTAAGCAGCCTATCCTGTCAGATGAGTTAACAATGCAATTTAATGTATTCGTTACAAATAACAAAATGCTTAAATTACATAATTATTAGATAATGAAAAAAAAAAATTATGCTTGCTATTGGCTTAAATACATTTCCTAAACACAGAAATTACGCTAGGAAATATACTGTTAAGATGTATCTTATGTCTTGACTTGAGTTGATCTTGTGCTCAGTGGAGGTGTCTTGATCTGAGCTGATCTGATCTTGTGCCCAGTGGGGATGTCTTGTTTTGAGTTGATCTTGTGCTCAGTAGGGATATCTTGATTTGAGCTGATATTGTGCTCAGTGGGGATAACTTAATCTGAGCTGATATTGTGCTCAGGGGATGTCTCCAAGCTTTTGTCCCAGCTATCCCAATATAAAAATTAAAAATCAAAGTACAACACTAAAACAGACTGTAGCAGGGCGGTAGGAAAGCCCTGCTTAAATGTATTTTGTTTATTTATTTTCAGAATGGGGTCTCCCCCTCCGCCCCTGCATTATTTATGTATTATGATTTATTTATTGTATTTATTTGTTTTATGATTTATTGTATTGTATTTGTGTATATATTTATTGTATGATGGCGAAGCGCCATGTGTTTTGTTATTGTTTTGCAGCGTAGATGGGAAGCCCCATCCACATTAAAAACTTGTGCAGAAGTCACCTGTATAAATACCTGCAGCTCTCTACACTTCGGGTGGGGTGTTCGAGAGGCGGAACGAGAGTGGAGAGAGTGGAGAGAAAACACAACTAAAAACGCTTAAAGGATCCGTGAATGCTGCTGCCCAGCCGGACCTTAACAGTTATTATTTGTGTTCGTGATTTGTTTTTGTTTATCTCTTTTATTTTTGTGCTCTGTGAGCAGTGTTTCTTTTGTTTTAAATAGTTCATTTTTTGTTGTTATTTAATATACTTTCTGAAACTGCAGATACCTTTGTTGTCGTTTGTCCTCCTTCTGCTTTGATGTCACCGCTCAGCCGTTTCAAGGCACGCGGGCCTTACAAGTTAGTAAGTTTATTTTAAAAAGATGTTGGGCTTTTTCTAAAGAGTTGCAAAGACACATTTTCAGGGAGGAATAAAATAATCCTTAAAGAGAAAACAGCTTCAAATTAAATATTAACTTTACTTTCTTCTGAGATTCTATGCTCAAATATTGAAAAAGTGAATGACTGTAAAAATATAATTTGAAGATACTTCCTCTTAAGGTTATACAGCTACACAAAATAATAACTAAACTGCTCCATGTATAAACTGGTACAATATTTTGATTTCCCCCTACCCCCCTATTAGCACATTCGGAGTGTACAGTATGCTGGCGTGAAAGCTGCTATCAGAGTGGTGGGTGTTGGCATGGAAAGTGCCAAGCGCTCTTTCAGAGTGGTTGCCCAGAGATGCCACCTTCGTAAAAGGAAGCTGCTGGATATCAGACTCAATCCCTCACCCAACCCTATTTCTGAATTGTTCCCATGGTTCTTTCCTGTGAAATTTCAGGGTGGAAATCCTTTTCTTGGGTGTGGATTTACACGTTACTGCGTGAGTATCTAGTGATACAATAATTCTCATGGCAGGGCAGCGCTATAATAAGGCTCCTGAGAGAGTGTCTTGGCGCAAGGTCCTTAATCTGTCAGCAAATTTGTCACTCAAGGTGCTGGCTTGTAAACTACAGTTTCAGTAATCCCTCTGCGGTGAACTGTAACACTTGAGAGTAATCTAATCACATAACATGGCCAGACACATATACATATTGTGCTGTACATTCTTACCTTGGGCTCAGTATGTGTACATATACATCTCTGTTCCCAAGGCAACAGGCAGCAAGGGGATTGATGCATGGGTTTATAATGAGAGCTAATATTCAGGGTTGGATTAAAGGACGAAGGGACCCTACACGAAGCCATATTGTGGTGGCCACCTACATACCAACTCTACTGCAACAACCAGGGTACTCAAACTATTCATCCCCTTATTGCCTTATACCACACGTAACAACAATTAGATCTCACGATTATTAATAACATTACACTTCCGATGATTGATAATGATAATTATAATTTACATTCAAACATCTGTGGGAATGTAGAACACAAAACTATAAAATGAAAACAGTCTCCAGTCCTAGGTAATAAAGTAGAAAATAATGCATAAGAAACACAAAACAAGAAAGAGCTTCACTAGCAGAAATAAAACAAGCTGCATTCCCAGGCAGCACAGTACCGAACAATGCATAAGAAATATAATACCAAAAAGAACTTTACTTCAAGGCCGACATGTAGAAGCTAGAATCGCTTCCTGCGTGATTTCCGTGTGGTGAAAGTGTGAACCTTGTCTCCACTGGTTCATCTTTGTCATCTGCCAGATTTATCAGTGTGTTGTAGAAGTTGCTATAGTTCAAAAACAAAGCCCTGACTGACTCTGCTTGACAATGCCATAATGTTGATGACAAGATCTTTAGTGTTAAGACATTCTCCTGGGCGGTCAGACCTTCCATCAGTGTCGTCCAGCGGTTTGAGGACACAGCAGCAAAAGTATAAATCTTCTGCACAATGCTGAAGAACTTAACTGTTTCTAGGCAACAATTCACACTTACAGTAGCGATGCGATTCAATGAAAACTGAAATATGCAGGTTTGTAAAATGTCCCAAGCAATTATCGAACTTGCATGGGACCCAGTTGTGCTAAGGTCCTACACTACTGTGTAATTAGCATATCAGTTTATCCAGCTAATTTTTGGTCTCAAAGAATGTACTGTATGAGGTCATGAGGTCAGTATAAGTGGTATTGCCCTCAGTGAGGTCTACAGACATCCTTCTTGGTTACTTACAGAACTATCACCCATAACTATTAACCCTTTGCGTTCCTATGTCAGACCAGGTCCGACATCATCAAAAAGACACCAAGCACAGGTTTGTAGTCTGTTTTTTTTCTCCGGACAGAGCAGAGAAACCAATAGGAGCCGAGAGAAGCCAGAAAAAAAAGCAGCGGATCTGAGCATTACACATAGTCCCTGCACCATAGACCTAACACGGACATAAACAAACAAGATAGCTGCTTCTGCATTCAATGCTCAAAAAATATCACAGACATTTGCCAAGCTCTTTGAGATGTTATAGTAATAAAATGATGACTTGGATCACATTATTGAGGAGTTTGGTGATAAAACGAGTGATCAGGAGATGATTTATCAGTATGCACGACTATGAAGAGGTGTGTGAAAAATACAGAGATCAAGGGGTGGGATGGTGCTGGAGATGCACTACTGAGTGACCTGTTGATATGCCTTTTAAACCTGTTTTACTTTGAATAAAATTACTTTTAAACAGCGCATGTAAAATAAACAACGCATGTGAAAATAAACTGGACCTGACGCACCTGACAGGCGCTGAATAAATGGACCGCTAAAGGTTTAACAGTCGACAGCGCTGAATTTAGAAATACTGAAAGAAGCTCAAATTCAATGACAATTTAAGTTTATTTTAGTGTTTCTATATACACCCAGACAACCATAAGTGAAAATACATTCTTAGTAAACTGAAGCCAGTAACTTCAGTAACAGCTGTGTTAAAGACTGTCTATACAGATTGACCACCTAAGTGTCCACTCTGAGAGCTTTAAGAGTAAGTACCTTTTTCTTTTTACTTTACAATCATTCTGAGTGATCCTTACTGCAATTCTATAATTATTTGAAGTCTCACCTCTCAGGAGCCATTCTTCAGTTCTACTGTTGGTTCCTGCCATAGATATAAGTAACAGAGGCTAAATCAAGTTTCCTTTTGTTTTGCTGGCAATCCACTCCCGTGCACTAGATGTTGCTGACATCACAACAAGAACAAAAAAACCCACAAAGAAAATGCTTCTTACTATCCTCATTAAATCAATGCAGTGATGTTAATACATCAAATCTTATTTATTTATCATTAATACAGTGGTGTGTTCGAGGGGTTTGTCTGGATGATTGAAACAGTGGCATGCTTTTTGACTGAATCTAGCCCTGCGTGCTGAAACAGTTAATTCAGATCACCTGAAAGGACGGAATCCAGTCCCCTGGCCCCCACCAGCAAGACTTCTGCCTCCCAGCTCAGCAGATAATATTTAGACACCTGCTGGCCTTGTTTACATCTTCCAGCAGAGCTCCCTGCTCAAAAGTGCACAGCCTTGCAAGAAATTACAATACTGCAGAAATAAACAAGTTGTCGTCAGCTGGCTTTCCCTGGCTGTTTACACCCCAGATTACACTTGTGGCTAGTCTGCATGTTGTGAGAAAGGCAGTAAACAGAGTGTTTCAAGCCTCCTCCGTGTGTGGGGCTGTGCAGAGCAATGGAAAGTGGCTGAGGCGCTGTGAGGGGGCTGTCCTGGGATCAGGCTTCATTACATAGCCAGACAGTGTAATGAGGCCAGACTGGATAGGACAGAACCCGCTCCCCTCTCCCACTCTTTCTGGATTTCACACCTGGCAAGCGCTCTAGGCTTGGGCTTGAGCTGAATCCCCCACAAGGAGCAATAACATCTAATCAGCACAGCACAGCAGGTCCCAGCCTAGCAGTGGCTCTGCAGTTGCTAGGGCTCAGTTGTTCTGTATGGTCTCCTCATTTGGAATGGCGATTCTTGTTTTTAATAGCCTGTAAGAAACTGTTAAACCTGACCACATTTGGATTCTGAGGGCCATAACTTCAGGTCTGTCTTCAACTAGCTCCTGATTTTTGAAAGCGGTGAAACGTCTTTTAATTTTACAAAAACTAGAACAACTAAGTAATATATTTCAAGTTCTGTTAAGCGCTCTCGAGGTGTTTTGTTTTGATTAAAGGATAGAGAAAACACTAAACAAGATTAATTTGTAGTAGAGACTTCACTTGATGTTTACATAGCGATACTGTTCATGATGTCATGCAATGGGCCACAAGATCTTTGTCTGCAGACAATCAACTGCTGTTCTTACTGAGAATCCTAATAATTCCAGGTATTTCATCCATAAATAGGGCCAATCGTAAGGTTAATATCTAATAAATGCTAAATAAGCATACTATACACACATTCGTCTTAATTGCACTGGCAGGACAGCGTCAGGAATGAGGCTCAGGAAAGCTGCAGTGAAAGCACAGTTCAAAATAAATTCTTTAAATATCCAGGCTAGGCAGTACCTTCACTGGGCACCATACCCACACTCCTTTTAAACGACCTGCCCCCAAACAAAGGATTGTATCCTCCTTATATAAGTGGCTATATCCCAATTAGCATCAATTACCAAATCAGGGAGTGGCCACATTACACCTGTGGGTCCTGGCAGAGATGGAATTAACCCCATCCCTGTCAAGCTTGCATTCAAGATATACAATCTGTATTTAACTAAACAAAAACATCCTACGTACCCACTTTACCACTTAGAGATGGAGTCCATGTCACCCAGCGATTTAAGTATGTGAATCAAAACTCATTTCAATATTGACATTAAGAGATACTTGTAGTCAAATCTCTCCACGATTAGGGGGTTGAAGCTTACTCTGTGCTGTGTTTAGTGTTCCCACCAAAACACAA
Source organism: Polyodon spathula (assembly GCF_017654505.1). Lineage (NCBI taxonomy): Eukaryota > Metazoa > Chordata > Actinopteri > Acipenseriformes > Polyodontidae > Polyodon > Polyodon spathula. The sequence goes on along the minus strand of NC_054549.1, from coordinate 2,249,958 downwards.
TTTGTGAGTTAATATTGAAAATAATGAAGGCCTTACATCAGGGGTGTCCAATCCTGGTCCTGGAGGGCCAGTGTCTTCTGGTTTTTGTTCCAACTGTACCCTACATTAATTAATTTAACAAATTAAGCTTCTAATAAGCACTTAATTGGTCCAATTAAGGAATTTAGGATACATTTGGAACAAATACCAGGAGGGACACCAGCCCTCCAGGACCAGGATTGGAGACATGAACTAACTAGCATTCTTTTTTAATGGCAATTTTATATAAACGTATAAGTAGAAATGTTTTCCAGTAAATCATTCACAAAAAAACAAGTCCAGCAAACTTTGTAGACTGACTGGTGCATTTACAGTAAATAAAGTTGGAGCACAAAAGCGAGCCCAGACATACCTGCATATTTGCAGTTTATAGGCATTCAATTTCAAACAAAAGTGTGCTCTCTAACTTCTTCAGATACTACCAAGCATGGTCTATAGCACTAACAAACATACCTTTTTTAAATACACAGACATCAGACCCTTTTGGATTACAAAATAAAATAACCATTTCACCTGTACTTTGTTGTCTGTATAATTGGATTACTGCACCTGCACTGCAACAGCTCTACACCTGCACACTAACTACCACTTTGCCACAATGCCTTGAAGCAGGGGTTGGCAGCCTATGGCTCACGATCAATGCCTGGCTCTTCAAGTAACCAAATATGGCTCTTGAATCTCTATGTCATTCACAAATACACACACAGAAAAAATAAAAAAAATAATAAAACGTACTATTAGCATCATCACACATCTACAAATGACCAACTTGGGACATAGTATCTCGCTTTATTTATTTATTTTTACATCCACCTACCCGCTGCTCTTATTGGTGCCTGTATTCCTGGAGTCTCTTTCTTCGTGTTTTGATTGGTCGAGGGATCTGTCAACAATCAATATGCACACGACTCAAGAGTCAAGAGTTCCACTTTGTCTCATATGCAGTGAACGACTGGCTTCCAACAAAAAATCGAACTTACAACGACATCTCATGATAAAACATGCTGCATTTGCAGCAAAATACCCAGAGGTGAGGTGCGGAAAAAGGCCTGTGAGGAACAGCAAAGAAAAAAGAAAGTGGGGCAAAGTAAACTACTGGCACGGTCGAATAAAGGTGGAAGTTTAAATTGAGCTAGTTCATTCATTCATTCGATCATTCGCAAAGGTAAGCCTTTCACTGATGGCGAATATGTGAAGAGCTGTATGCTTAATATAGCCAAAGAACTATTATAAGAATTCCCCAACAAAGACAAAATCTTGCTGCAAATACAAGATATGCCTTTACGTGCAAAAATAGCTCACTTTTGAGCTGTGAAAGTGGTGGATCAGGTTGATAAGCAGTAAATAGAAAATGTAAGTTCTGCTACATATTGTCTACTGTCTTAATTACCAAGACTGAAATTGACATGCAAAAGGGATATCCGTTTTTTATATACTCCAGGCCATTATCACAAACGTGAGTGTTACCTGTCAGTAGGGTATAGTGGTCCAACTACCCCTCATAAAAGTTAATCATAGTCATTGTGCAGTTTTCCCATGGTTATACTATGCATTTGCATTAGCTTGCCATGGTTTCCCATGCTAATATGCTTTAAATAGGATTGACAATGCTTCTTATGCTTTACCATGCTTTCACTATGTCCTATATTACACTTTGCTATGCTTTTACTATGGGGAACTTTTAACTGATAAATGTTTTCGTTCCTTCAGTGTTTTTCATAAAACCCAGATGGCCCTGAATGTCCTTAAAGGCTACCAGTGACTCAGATTATCTTAGATTATAACAGGCATTACAATTCCTACTTTGCTTCAAGGATTGTAACTAATACAGCACAAATGGTTCCAGTCACATCTGTTAGGATGCTGCATTTCCAAAAAAAAGAAAGTTTAATTGAGCTATTATTGTTCTGTAATTCAGAGCAAAGCATTACATAGTGCAGTGCATTTGCAGCCCCTTGGGGTTTTGATGACAGCCCTTTATAGAACACATTATTGCCACAAACCCTAATGGAACATTTCTTTGAGGTATCTCCAATAGTTTGTTTTTATTTTCTTGTAATGCCCCTCAATATATTATCAGCCATGACAGCTTGTGCTCAGGAATGAACCTTTTTTCTCATTAGCTCTTTATTTTAAACTTTTTAAAAGGAAGGTTTACCTCTCAGTGGAATGTTTTCAATTGTCCCCTTATTGTTTTGATGTTCCACACATTCCCAACCATATGTTCCCCTCCCCATTCTCTTAAGAACTGCACATAGTTTCCTATGTGCAGCTTAGAACACAAGCACGCAGCACAGATGGCGTTTATTTACCTGTAGCACGCAGGAAGTGAACTGGAAAACCCTCAAATACGATTCAGAATGCGATTATCACAGAGGGCCCCTGAGTGGCTCACCTGGTATAAGCATGACTGTGTGGGGAGTCATACAGTCAGGGGAGCCCAGGTTTGTGTTCTGGTTGTGTGAAGTTCCAATGAGAATGTCGCCTTGGCTGTGGTGCTCCCGCAGGTTAGAGAAGTATAATGGACAGGGGCTGTTTCTCCTCTCCACCCTACAGCAGACCCTGCTGGCCAGGCACCCGGTGTGCTCAAGTGGACCCCTGCAGAGCTGGTCTTGGTCCTCCAGGGGTCAATAGCTCACAAAACTCCACTCTCGAGCACCTTGGTGTAAAGAGGCAATTGGCTTGGTCATGTGATTGGAGGACTCTCACTGACCTTTAGTTCTCCTGTGCTGTTGTGGAGAGTAGCTGCGATGAGGGGCCATCATTGAATATTCTAAACTGGGAAGAAAACCATGGTAACAAAATTATGCACGCACATACAGGTGGTCTTCACAATCTTGTAATAATCGCACAATTCCTGAAAGGTTACAAATATTTGAACAAAATCGAGAGTTTGACAGATTATAGCCAATAGCAATCTATAGCAGGCGAGGAGTGTGTTCTCCAGAGTGTGACAGACACAATCAGTGCAGAAGGGTCCCTACTTTATGCACAAGGACTCTAAAAACAAGGTGTGCTGAGTCAGGTAACCTGTCTATTGTTAATGAAGCTTTACACACATGAGCTCAGGGTGGCGAAGTGGAAAAACCACAAGGAATATTGCAGGAAGCAAAGTCCTCCAACCTAGACTGCTCTTAAGAGTAAATATTCAAACATGTGACTTACTGTAATTATTTGTTTTGTACTATTATCAAGCAGCTAAACCCAGACACATCATCAACACTGCTGAATTCAAAACTGTACCAACGACACCCTCTGCTGGATGGGAATAACTCTTCCAAAAGTCTCAGCAGTAATTCAATTAAGAATATCCAGTTTATCAACAGCTTGCTACAGTGTATACTGTACACCACAGGTCCACCTTTACAAAGATTTCACTCCAAGTTTTTACCTAAAAAGAAACTGTTTAAAAACTAAAAAAATACCAGCTAAGGGATGTGAAGCAAAATCTACATTGCCGGTTATATTGGTGTTATGAGTGAAGATAATTCATTTATAATTTTCTCTGCACCAATAAACTTAGATATAGAGAAGTGCCAGTGAAGTCGGCAGCTGCCTGGTTAATCTTCCCCAGTAAAGGCATCAAAAGCGTGGGAAAGTATTCGTGCAATGTGCCATTTACCAGCCAGGCTCCTGACAAGCAGAAATTAGTGTCTGCAGGTGATTTAATCCAAACAGTACCAAGTAAAAAAGCTGCTAATGTTCGGTTTATGAAAACACTTAGCCATCAAGGACTCTAATTTAACACTTCCCAAGGGAGCCGTGCCTCCAGAGAGGGGAAGAAATGCGGCTCTGTTTGAGAAGTCAACAAAAACACTGAGAAAACTCAACTAGGGGTTTGCACACATAACCCTCAAATTGCTGTTTAAGTTTCTACAGGGGGCTTTTATTTCCATACAGCTACACAAGACAGTCCTGACATTTATTATTTTACCATTATACCTTACTTTATAAGAGTTCAAGGACAGCAGTAATCTGTCAGCTAAGTACATGATAACACCAAGTAACTTCAATGTCATTCCAATTGCCTTTCTGCATTTCTCTTAATATTTGTTGGTGTTTGCAATCCTTCTCAGTGGGTCTGGGTTCTCATTTTCCAATACTGAGTTATTACCATTATTCTCTAAACCTGCCTTTACCGTCCTTTGAGCTTGTTTAGAAAGGCTGGGACTGAACAGCCTCCCTTATTAATTTATAGATAATATTGTCTTAGTTTTAGAGAAAGGGAAGCAGGTAGGTTAAGGCAATATTTAAACAGGAGATGTTCCAGGAGCATTGAGAGAAAAGAGCTGTTGCGTTAGTGGAGCTGATCAGGTTTTGTGTAGCTGTTGTACAGCAGATGTTACCAGAAAAGTTTAAATACTGGGTAACCCTTCACATTAAGTGGCTCTAATTACAGTGTATTTACATAGTAGTTACTATAAATCGCTTTGCATGCTATAACTCTAACCCTAACCCTTTTCTGATACAACTGTGTACTTGCATATATCGTGCTAAAAGATGTACTCATTAAGTACACTGTAACTATACATAATAACATTGTAATTTTGTGTAAATACACATGTGTTTACTAAGTAATTGCTATGTAAATACACAGTAATTAGAGACACTTCATAGAATATGTTACTGAATACTGACCCTGTGTCCAGTGTGTGTGTGGATGTGAGCAGGCAGTTTATATCCTGACCCTGTGTTCAGTGTGTAGATGTGAGCAGGTAGTTTATATCCTGACCCTGTGTTCAGTGTGTGTGTAGATGTGAGCAGGTAGTTTATATCCTGACCCTGTGTTCAGTGTGTGTGTGGATGTGAGCAGGTAGTTTATATCCTGACCCTGTGTTCAGTGTGTGGATGTGAGCAGGCAGTTTATAGCCTGACCCTGTGTTCAGTGTGTGTGTAGATGTGAGCAGGTAGTTTATATCCTGACCCTGTGTTCAGTGTGTGTGTGGATGTGAGCAGGTAGTTTATATCCTGACCCTGTGTTCAGTGTGTGTGTGGATGTGAGCAGGTAGTTTATATACTGACCCTGTGTTCAGTGTATGTGTGGATGTGAGCAGGTAGTTTATATACTGACCCTGTGTTCAGTGTGTGTGTGGATGTGAGCAGGTAGTTTATATACTGACCCTGTGTTCAGTGTGTGTGTGGATGTGAGCAGGTAGTTTATATCCTGACCCTGTGTTCAGTGTGTGTGTGGATGTGAGCAGGTAGTTTATATACTGACCCTGTGTTCAGTGTGTGTGTGGATGTGAGCAGGTAGTTTATATCCTGACCCTGTGTTCAGTGTGTGTGTGGATGTGAGCAGGTAGTTTATATCCTGACCCTGTGTTCAGTGTGTGTGTGGATGTGAGCAGGTAGTTTATATACTGACCCTGTGTTCAGTGTGTGTGGATGTGAGCAGGTAGTTTATATCCTGACCCTGTGTTCAGTGTGTGTGTGGATGTGAGCAGGTAGTTTATATACTGACCCTGTGTTCAGTGTGTAGATGTGAGCAGGTAGTTTATATCCTGACCCTGTGTTCAGTGTGTGTGTGGATGTGAGCAGGTAGTTTATATACTGACCCTGTGTTCAGTGTGTGTGTGGATGTGAGCAGGTAGTTTATATACTGACCCTGTGTTCAGTGTGTGTGTGGATGTGAGCAGGTAGTTTATATACTGACCCTGTGTTCAGTGTGTGTGTGGATGTGAGCAGGTAGTTTATATACTGACCCTGTGTTCAGTGTGTGTGTGGATGTGAGCAGGTAGTTTATATACTGACCCTGTGTTCAGTGTGTGTGTGGATGTGAGCAGGTAGTTTATATACTGACCCTGTGTTCAGTGTGTGTGTGGATGTGAGCAGGTAGTTTATATACTGACCCTGTGTTCAGTGTGTGTGTGGATGTGAGCAGGTAGTTTATATACTGACCCTGTGTTCAGTGTGTGTGTGGATGTGAGCAGGTAGTTTATATACTGACCCTGTGTTCAGTGTGTGTGTGGATGTGAGCAGGTAGTTTATATCCTGACCCTGTGTTCAGTGTGTGTGTGGATGTGAGCAGGTAGTTTATATCCTGACCCTGTGTTCAGTGTGTGTGTGGATGTGAGCAGGTAGTTTATATCCTGACCCTGTGTTCAGTGTGTGTGTGGATGTGAGCAGGTAGTTTATATACTGACCCTGTGTTCAGTGTGTGTGTGGATGTGAGCAGGTAGTTTATATCTTGACCCTGTGTTCAGTGTGTGTGGTGAAGGTGAATTAAAAAACTTCTCAGAACATTTCTTACAGGACGAAAAGTCAACCTACACTTTATTAACACTGCTGGCCGGTTTCACAGAACCCAGTTACAACTAGCCTCGGACTACCATACCTTAAGTAGCATTAATTAGTCCAATACATGTGCTAATTGGGGTCTGTGAAACCAGCCCTTGATATCTTTACATGTTAGGTATAGATGAGGCTATATCTACAGCAGCAGATAGAGCACAATTACAAATGCTTCATAAATATCTTAAAATGATCATATTTGTGTGTGTGTGTGTGTATGTGTGTGTGTGTGTTGTGGGATTTTTGAACCCAACAACCCTCCTCTAAATATTCAAAACAGAATGCATCAAACGACACAAGCTGTCTACCACTTCATTCCTGTGCTCATGGTACCTTTTCCTGGCCGATATATTTGTGATATTAACTCTCCTACTGTAAGAGTGCCAGTGAGTATGTTCCAGTGTAACAGATAACTCGAGATCTTTCAGAGAGCAAATACACACTGCAGAGCTCCTGTTGCCAATCATGCAAAATGAAAACCACTGGGATTACTCTTATGTCAATATTTTTGTTCCACTGTGTGCTGTACTGTATGCTGTGTGTGTGTGTGTGTGTGTGTGTGTGTGTGTGTGTGTGTGTGTGTGTGTGTAAATTATTTATTTATTTATCATGGTTTAAAGCTGTGTTTTCTGACCAGTAGAATACAGGCAGCTTCTCACAAAGTGTGCTGAATTATACATAAAATTAGATTTAATGTATTCATCTATTTATTCACCAAATTGTTTCTTTTTTTTTTAAGGATAAATTGCATCATCGCAGTGCATCAAAGCACCAACCTTTCTGCCAGAATAATTGAACAACCTGTTGAAGACATGCCTTCACTGTGGCTGCTGTAGCTCCCTGTCCAGGACCCCTGGCTCTGAACTCAGAGACCTGGAGCACAGTGTTTTCACTTGGCTCTGAAGCTCGCTCTCACCCTTCGGGGATTGCTTTGACATTTTGAATGACACCTCTCAGCCGGTGCTGAAAGATAGGCAGGGAGGCAGCTCCAGGAGGTAACCCCAAAGCATAGCACTGACTGCAAAGAGAGATAGGTTTCATTTATCTGGCTCTATTGCTATTGGTAGCTGCCACTGATTGAAAGTTGACATGTCTGCTTGCCTTTGTTGATGGTTACAAAGATTTTCCTGCCAATCATATGCTCATATTTGCAGGTGTATTTAAAGTTTTCTGCATGAAACTTTGCATAGCTTTCAGTTCTTCGTTTCAGTGCACTACACTGAAATGCTGTAATTACGTATCGTATATTGCTGTCTGTGTGAGTGAGTGTGAACTCTCGCCCAGCATACCCCCATTAGGGAGCTGGCTCTATGTTTCCTTATGGAGGAATCTGCTACTCTTCAGGCAAGTTGGAGAGAAAATCTGCAGTGAAGTTAGTCTTCAGTATAGCCTGGAAACCTGTATTGTCCAGTCTTGTAAGCCATTTCCACCAAATCACTTACCTGTGATACCTATCAAAGACCATCAGACTTCCTCCATGACCCTCATAACTGACTGACCTGAAACAGGGAGATGCAGTTTGTATATATTACGTATATACCATTTTCATAATAACTTAACCAGTTTTCTGAAGGACAGTCCATTTACTCTAGAGCGTGTGCTACAAATCCTATGGAGCTGTAAACGTTTTGTCCAACCCCTCTATATCCCGAATGGTAAGAAGGCGCTCTCAGAATTTCACTCTGCTGGTGTCTGTGAAGCGGCCGACATGGGCGGTGAACACAAAGCCTCAGAGCTGCTTGTTTCCTCTAATTTTTTATTTACTGTACAGAAAATGGTCCGTTTTCAATGTGACAACACTATTTTTTTTCTATTTTCATAAATATTATGTTTAATCGTGAAATATCTTGAAATACCTATTTCTGGATTGTGAAATGCCGTGAAATAAGCCTTTTTTTTTGCCGTGAAATAAATACACCCATATATATTAGGTAAGATTCTTCGTGCTATACAGTGTTTCCGTTTGCTTTATCATGCTTTTACTGAGCTTCATCCCACTTTGCTATGCTTTTACTAGAGTAATCCTTTATAAGGGTCCAGATATAATTATTTTCAGGAATCTGACAAGCACTGATGGACCGAATACCCTTATCTCATTGTCTTCTGCCCTTCTCTTCCTAGGAATGTCAGATTCAGATGCCCCATATTTTCAAACTGGATCCATATTTTGGTTATGTCTCTGTTTTGTTTTTTTAAATACGTTATTTAGCTAAGCAGGCGTCATTCGTTTTCTATTTATTTTGCATCGCCACAGACACTTAACTACATCCAGGAAAATACTTACTTTAAAATGTGAGCATCTTAGCATCAAGAGATACTTCTCACTGACTGAACCAAATCATCCATCAGCAAAGCCTAAACAGGAAATATTTATTGAGCACTCAAGGGCATTATTCTAATAAATTAGACAGGTTCTCCAAACCTATATGAAACGCGACTCCTACAAGAGGGAGAGGCCCTTCCTTACAAACAATTTTATTAAAAGCTTAATAAATAAATATGGTTTGGTATTCATTAAACTTGTCTTGCTGCTTGTTTCTTTTAACATATGAAAGTAGTTTTTAATTTAAAATGAACGTAATATATTTTTTCTCTTGCGTGTGTCAGTCGACGCAGCACTGAATCCAGGTTGCAGTTTTCTGATTGAAATGTTTCTGCCGAAGCGCTGTGGATAGCTTCAAGATGAAATGTCTCATACTGATATTTTCCCCGGTACATTCTTTGTACAAAACGAAGGAATTGATGGATGCCAGGTCCAGTAGAGATAACAACAGGATTGTAAATAAACAAAAAATAGAATATTATATGTTATATTCAAAATAAAAACATATATTCTAAAAGGCAGTCAAAATGATGCCTTTGGCGGTTCTAGGTAGGTGGGATTATAACGTATTTCCGTGATCCTGCCTTTCAAATTCTTTCAGGGTATTTAATGCATGTATTTAGGAAAAGTCATACAAGGACAACCGTGTAACTTTCAGACACACAGAGAAATTTCAATTTGAAAACCTCAAACCACTTAAATGACTGCTGTGGCGGTTCTAGTGTTAAAGAGGGTTTCTATAGCAATACACACTCGGATAAAGACAAATGGACTTAAATAGACTTATTCCTACTAATTAGTAATTATTAAATTATGAAAATTGTGCAAATTATTTTACCCATGTTTTTTCTCTACATTAGAATGTCTAATCATGCGGCCTAGTCACAACAATTCCCCACAACAGCTCAGAGAAGGTCAGTGGGCGTCCTCTACAGACAATGTTGTCGAGCTACTGGCCCCTGGTGTATAAAAGCCAGCCATACAGTCGTTCATTTGAGCTCATCTAGTGCCTGGCCAGTAGAGTCTGCTGTAGTGCAGTGAGGAGAAACAGCGCCTGCCGGTTTTGCCTTGCTAACCCACAGGAGCGTCAGCCAATGTAACACCCTCCAGAATCCCCAGCGAAGATCAGCAACTTAACACAGCCAGGAACCTGCGCTCCACTGCTGTATGAATCACCCCGCTCACCATGCAGTTGTGCATTTACATGGTGAGTCGCTCCATTTTTTTTTTTTTACTTTAATTTTTATCTTAGCTGCAACTACTTAATTATTTTCATTGCTTTATTTACTGTCAAAGCAACTGATCAGACCTTCTTGTAAGTATATAGTTTACATCATTTCACATAAAACATGGATTATTCTACCACATGCAGCACCTGCTAAATTCACTTCAGATTGCATGGGTTCACTGGAAGAAGGGGCCAATCTTCTGTACTAACTACTTGAATAGCGTAAAAAAGAGTTGCAAAGTTAAAGAGACTTGAATTCCAAATCTCAGTAAACACCCTGAGTAAGAGTGTTTGAGTTGGCAGAGGGGAGCTCTCCACACCACCAGTCTTGGCAGCAACAAGCGACCTCAGAAAGAAAACGAGAAAGCACAGACTGGCTCTTTTTCAGAATGTCGTCAAAAAACAAACCCCACAAGATCCACAGTAATGGCACCCTACAACTGCAGTTACTTTGCTTAATACAATACAAGTATACAGTTGTATGGTACATTAATACAATACAAGTATACAGTTGTATCTACAGCAGAGCTTTGTGTTGACTGGACAATGCAGGGGCTTTTGTAAAAAGTAAAAGCCAAATAAACTGGCAAAGTTTGTTGCACAATAAGTTCATGAAAAATAGAAACCTGCTCGGTAACACTTTATATGCATTAGACTCTATGTAGCATTCTTAATACCTTCATAAAGGATACATAATATGTATAAGTATGTGCATAATGCTCCAGAATTACTTTGGAAATTCAGTGTTTCACTTAGCCATCTGTTCTGTAATTCTTGAGATATATTAAGTAACATCGTTTTTGCACCATTTTAGTAACAAATTGTACGAACGCTATGAATGCTTATATGTCTATTATGTCAGTTTTCAAAGTCATTATGATGGATTATGCACATGGATATACTATTAGCTTTTATGAAGATGAATGCAACATAGAGTTCAATTCCCAGCTTTGGCACCTGCTCTGTTGGTAATTGAAGCAGTCAAAACAAATACAATGGCTGTAGGGGCAACCCACCCCCTGCCCCAAGACCACTGTATGCTGCATTCATGGGGTGCGCTGCGGGTTACCAGTCATAGACCGCAGACACTCTTTTTTAAAATCAAACTACATTTGTGAATAATTCCGCAGAAGAACCGACAGATGGCACGTTTCTTTAGAACTTAAAAAACACCCTTGCTGTGGCACTGCAACAGCAACTGGGGCTCACTCCTAGGTACGAAAAAAGAAAAAATATATATATACTGACTAGAAAAACCGGTTTAGAAATTTCTAAAACCGAAATGTATCATAAAAGCAACATCAGATTTAGTCTTACTTTGGCTACAAAACAGAATTTATGTTGTCATGACTGCCTTTAAAAAGTTGCTGGATGTTTTCTCGCTGTCCTCAATGCGAGTGAAATTGCAGTGGTCGCTCCCTGTCAGAGTTTTTGACCCTTAAGGAGTTCATCTCATTTTTGAGGGTGTCCCAAAAAAGCAACAGGATAAAAGACGCAACATTCAATCACACTAATCGACTTCAACACAAACATATTCATTTATAACAACAAGCAAAAATATTCCAAAACACAATTGAACAATTACATGTTGTATCAAAATATTTCTTTAAACCTTTGGTGAACAGCTGTTTGGCACATCCAGTCAATAACAGTCCATGGTTCACGTGGTAAAATGCTTTGGTCAAGTTAATGAACTTTGTCAATTGCCATAGCGATGTCACATGTTCATTTAATTAGATATTTTTTATTTGTTTCATTTGTTTTACTTGATATCAGGTGTCATTTTAATACCAGTTGCCATCGTTAGGTTTTGTTACTATTTTTGCTAGGTTTGAAAGATCAGCGTCAGTGTTGTTTAGAATTTATATTGTGTGTTTGTATCTGAAGAGATTTGAATGTGATTTGTACTAGGTTGTATTAGGGAGCTTGATACATATGTGTTGTGTGTGAAATTTTTTTTGAAAATGTTTCTCCTCACAAGGTGGATGGAACTAAATACTATCTAACTGTTGTTGTCATTTTTGTATTTTCTTTTTTCTTTTTTTTTTTAATTGCTACGTTATATGTTTTTTACTTAATTTTTCCCTTTTTTGAAAAGTTTTTCTCCTCAGGAGATGGATGGAGGCAAACTAAATACCTACATCTGATGCCTAACTAGCTGTCTGGTTATTTTATCATTATTATTATTAGTCATGTATTTTATTATTATTATTATTATTATTATTATTATTTATTATTATTATTATTATTATTATTATTATTAGTTTACTCTTTCTTTGTTTCTGTGTGCGATTTATTTATTCTAGTTTTGAAAATAAAAATCTTGCTTGTAACTTTTTTAATAACAAAAATTGAATTACTCCACATCTAGTGTGGTATTTCTTTATTTTTTCTGATCTCTATACTTATAAATAAATATACTTTTATCACAGACAGGGTAATAATGTTTCCAGTTTTTGGAAAGTCTTAGAGTTGGTCTGTATTTGTTTATTCTTCTACATTTTTCAAAAAATAATTGGGAGGCTCGGTATATTGGGAAGAAATCGAATACATTCCACAACAAAATACATGATATCATTGGAAGCAGCTACTTAATGCCTTTCTATAGATATATTGGGTTTAAATTTCTGATTTAAGGTTGCCAAACTACAAGTGTTAAAATGCAAAGTAGTCATATTCACGCCCATATATTGTTATTCTGCTTGGTTAAGTGCTGTATACACTTCAACTGTGTATACATGAGCCCTTGCCCTACCACAACTAGCATGTTAAGATGGATTTCTCAGTACACTTTGTACTGAATAATTGTTTGCAACAGACACTTTGTTGTACGTGTTACTTGGCACACCCTAGTATGTATGAAAGTATACAAATGTACTGCATTACACAGTAAATAACAATATATCTTTATAAGGAATAGTTCAGTCCTCAGCCTTTTTGAAAACATTTTTTAAATCAGTATTTCTACATGTCTGATACATGTCTCTCATAAGCTTCTAGCCTACATGAAAGCGCAAATCTTGTTAACATTCCTATTTGTAGTGCTGGTGTGTTCTCTGTTCTGTTTACTACTCTATCTGTACAGCATGGGTAGTTTATGATCATAACGGTTTTTTACATACATTTGCTAAGGAAACAAATAACAAATGTGTTTTCCTAAAGAGACAGCAGGAACATAAAACAGCTATAGAGTCTCTGGGACTTTCAGAGTGTAGGTGGTCACAGCTATAGTACTGTTCATGGTGAAAGTGTAAAGTGTGACATACAGTACTTACACACATGCGATCGCCTACACTGTCGCCAACTTTCAATAAAGAATCATTAAACACAATGTTCACTCAAAACTTGTTTTCAGAGCAGGCGTTATTTTTTTTAACCTTTTTTTCTGACAGAGGCAATTTCAAGAAGTACAGTAAACTGCAGTGACTTTATTACAAAATATGAAAATATTCTGTTACTCCATACCATTACGATTACATTACAGAATACTCAGTTCAAAACAACATGAGGTCATTCATTTTGTTCTAAAAAAGACAACATTTTCAAAAAACACTTATTATAAGCAGGGAATTTCAGGTAAGAACTGACTATTTTCAGTTTTTACAAAATGTATCACTAAAACACAGGGTTGCTAATGAACAGGGGGAATATACTGTGGAACAGTGTAACTGCAATAGATTACCACATGGATTATGATTCCATTGGTAGAGCGCAGTATGTCAATGTTATCATTGTGTATAAATGTCTCGTACTATGGTAGCTGCCCTTATATATCAGCTGCCCCTTAGTACAGAAGATTAGCATTAGCATTAACATTGTTTCACCAAAGCATTGCCAATCCTTTTCAGCTACATTCCAGCCCTAGAGGTCTACCTCACACGAGAAACCATAGATCATTCCTCCCTGGGGCTACACAGCCCATCAGCAATAAATACACGCACAATGCAGGACATTCTTTCCCAAAGCCGTGCTGCAGTAACAGAGAAACATAAGCATTACATTATTTACAGCCTTTGAAACGTCAGCAGCAATCACATTACCACAGTGATTTCAACTATTTAGAGACATTTCAAAAGGCAGTGACCCCCCTCCAAAGGCAAAAGAAAAGAATCTTTCTCAATCCGATGAGCAAACAGAATCAGCTACCTCTATATCCCTCATAGTCAGACAGTCTGCTTCTCATCAATAACCCTACAGGAAATATATTGCAATATAATAAATCATGAAGTCACTCTCAAGCAATAAAAGAGCCAGGTTCCAGAACATTCCAGCACATCCGTATATGTCGTCTCAAGCACTATAGACCTCAAACTGACAACAATTCTAAAGACACGGATAATGGCAGTAACTATGCGTTAGTTCTTTAAATTAAACATGATTTATAATATCTTACTATGTACAGGTCGCCCTGTCTCTCGTGGTAAGGGTGTCATCTTGTTTCACGCTTGGTTTGACAGAGCAGTTCAGCTGAGCTTCACAGATTTCTTGCCCACCCATTGGTCATCAGAAGGCAGCTGCTTTTTACCTGAAATCTGGCCCGCTCAAGCCTGTGAAAATACTTTATGCCAAGAAAATCCATGACTTTACATTCAGCAAATACATTTATTTATATAATGAATTATTTTTTGTGATGTTTGAGGTTAACCCTTTTTACCCAGGTCCAATTTTACAATTTTCCCTTTTCAGTCCGATGTCGGACTCTGTCCGACATCTTCAAAAAGAGGTAAAGCACAGGTCTCTAGTCATTTTTCTCCGGAAAAAACCGAGAAAACCTTTCAATGGCAGAGTGAGACCAATAGGAGCCGAATGAAATAAAAAAAAAGGGGGCGTAGACCCACACACCACAGAGATAACATGGAGATAAACAAAGGAGATAGCTGCTTCTGCATCCAGCACGCAAAGACTATCACAGACATTTGCAGAGCTTTTTGAGATGTTATAGTAATAAAATAATGACTTGGATCACATTAATGAGGAGTTTGGTGATAAAACGAGTGATCAGGAGAGGATTTATCAGTATGCACGTGTAGCAGGGAGAGATCTGTGCTGACTCTGCTGGCGTGTTCACAGTACTGCAGGAAGAGGGCGGCAGTCTTCCAACAACCGCCTGTGAGTCATGGCAGTGACACGGGGAGGTGGGAAGATAGGTGTGTGGACTTTCCCCCTTTCTGAATGGCTGAGAGGCGAGTCTTGGCAGATTGCTAGCCCTATAAAAAAATGCTCTGCTGTTTCCTCAGGTCTGCCCACTTAGACGCGCCGAGAGTGCGGAAGCTCTGACACAGGACCGGGAATCAGCCAAAACAAAGAGAGTTTCACAGCAAGACAGAGAGAGCGGGGAACCCTTGAGCAGACCCCGGCGTATTGTAAAAGAGCAGGCTAGTTAGCCTACAGAGTAGGACGGTGAGCCGGGTCGTGCGGGTAGCGGCGACTGGGATAACGCTGCCGAGTGCAGCACCTTTTATTTGTAGTTTTATTACTGTTTTATTTTCCATTGTTCTTTTCGCCTTCTGTTTTCATTATTATTTCTTTGAGCACCTGCGAGTGCACTTGCTGTTCACGTACCAGCTGTGGTATTTCCGTGGTGCTGTCTATCATCGTTGATAGGCAGCCCACGGTCAACAGTGCCCTCTGCCAGAAAAAGCAAGAACTGTTCTCAAATAAAACTGGGCACCTGGATGGTGTTTTCAATTACACCTGTCTGTCTCCTAGTCAGTGAATTATCCACACCCCTTCCACAACAAGTCTATAAAGAGGTATGTGAGAAATACAGCAAACAAGGGGTGGGGCTTGGCTGGAGATGCAGAACTGAGCATCCTTTTGCGATTCACTGAATTTTAAACCTGTTTTACTCTGAAAAAAAATATTTTAAACAGTGTGAAAATAAATTGGACCTGCCACGCATGACAAGCGCTGAATAAATGGACTGCAAAGGGTTAATGTACTTCTAGCCTACAAACCTTTACCTGTCATACACACACTCTCAGAGAAGAGATGGAGCAGCTTTACCAGTCGTGCACACCCTAACCCTCACCCTCACCCTCACCCTATCACTAAACCGAACCCTAACCCTAACCCTAACCCTATCACTAACCCTAACCCTAACCCTAACCCCAACCCTAACCCTATCACTAACCCTAACCCTAACCCTAACCTTATCACTAACCCTAAACCTAACCCAAACCCCAACCCTAACCCTAACCTTAACCCTAACCCTATCTCTAAACATAACCCTAACCCTAACCACAACCCCAACCCTAACCCTAACCCTAACCCTAACTCTGCCTTTCTGATACAAATGACTGCTTACATATATCGTGCAGAGAGATGTACACATTAGGTCCATTGTAACTATGCACAATAGCATTGTAATTATGTGTAAGTACACATGTAGTTACTAAGTAACTACTGTGTAAATAACAAGTAATTAGAGAAGATTAGTTAAGATATCAGTGATATTTCACACCCAAACCAAGTTGCTTATTAAATAAAGAAGTATGCCTTGTGGAAGCTGTTGAACTGTTCTCGTGTGAAAGCCTTCAACTGCTTTATGACTGGTGCACAAAGCAACACACAGGTTCATTGCAGTCTGTTGACAGTTTTCAAACTGAATGGATGGACTACATGTGATCCCTGTGCAGTGGTTTATGTGTGCCTGTGAGAGGGTGAGGGGTCCCCTGTGAAATGGTTTATGTGTGCCTGTGAGAGGGTGAGGGGTCCCCTGTGAAATGGTTTATGTGTGCCTGTGAGAGGGTGAGGGGTCCCCTGTGAAATGGTTTATGTGTGCCTGTGAGAGGGTGAGGGGTCCCCTGTGAAATGGTTTATGTGTGCCTGTGAGAGGGTGAGGGGTCCCCTGTGAAATGGTTTATGTGTGCCTGTGAGAGGGTGAGGGGTCCCCTGTGAAATGGTTTATGTGTGCCTGTGAGAGGGTGAGGGGTCCCCTGTTACACTAAGTTTGATTTATTGTGCTTCTTGTTCCAGTTGTTCTGGCCTAGCTGCTATCGTTTGTGTTGAATTGCTGCTTCTAAACCACTGTGATACTTGTTAGAGGATAGCCCTCTTTCTGCTTATGTTTATGTAAACACGAATGTTCATGATTTCATGATTTCATTATCTCTAATTTGAGTTGTCTTATTTATTACAGTAATTGTATTTTCTATATTTAACTTGTGCTGTGTGCTGTACAAGAACACATATGTAATTTAAAACCTTAACTTGTCTTAGTCACTCTCAGTCCATTTTTATGTTATTAAATCCTTGATTATAATTTTAGTTTCCTCCCAGCTTCCTTACTGAACATATTTCTTACTCGTGTGATTCCTGATTTAATCTGTCCCTTTCCTGTCCTTTCACGGTGCCCTATAAAAAGTAACCAGTCACCCTCTGTTGTAGACCACTCCACTTAAAGAGACAGACAGAACGGTTCAAGAATAAAACCCATCATACTTTCCAGCAGCACTGCCACTACAAAAAATAAACAACAAGAAACAGCCTGGTTCTACCACTGATGAAAAGAAATGGAAGCCCAAGTCCTCATAAGAAAGTGCTTCTTGGAACTCAAGAGTCTGTCTGAACTACAAGTAGCTGAATCAACATGACAGCAGCTCTTTGATCAGCCCCTGTTGGGTTATAATAGTTTTGATATCCCCCTCGACGCTGGTTCTTGCTTTTTTTGGCTGGTGTTCCCTCCCTCGTTAAAGCCAATAATGTATTTTGGTCGGCTTTCAAAGCTTTCTTTCCTATTCAACTGCTACCTGCGGGATTCAACTCTTTCAGTGCCTGCTTCATACACCGGGCTTGTTTCAGGAGCTCTGATTGGGGAATGCAGACGTTTTCTGGCCAACCTAACAGCATGGTACATAGAGAGCAATGGCCTGTGGGCAGTGTTGACAAAAGCGGGGAAAAGCTGTACTGGGGCCCTGAGCTCAGGGTGGCCCCCCCAAAAATACAAGATTTTTGATTTTTTAAAATGTACGTGATACTTTGGTGAGTAAAATAATAATTGCAAGCTTTCTACACACCTGATTCACAGCAAATCTGCCACTCGATAAAAACAAAAAAAGTAAATTTCTTCAGGCGGTATTGCAAAGCCGTAACCACCTATCAACCACTCACAAAGACGATGATTGTTTACCCTTTCCAGTCCCATGTCGGACCAGGTCCGACATTAATATTTTGCCTTTCCAGTCCGATGTCAGACCCTGTCCGACATCATAAAAAAGACGAAAAGGACAGGTCTGTAGTCGTTTTTTCTCCAGAAAAAGCCGAGAAAACCATTTAATGGCCGAGTGAGAACAATAGGAGCCGAATGAAACCAAAAAAAAGGGCATATCTCATAGCTCATGGACATTTGCAGAGCTTTTTGAGATGTTATAGTAATAAAATAATGACTTTGATTGCATTATTGAGGAGTTTGGTGATAAAACGAATGATCAGGAGAGGATTTATCAGTATGCATCTATAAAGAGATATGTGAAAAATACAGCAAACAAAGGGTGAGGCTTGGCTGGAGATGCAGTACTGAGCATTCTTTTGCAATTCACTGCCTTTTGCAATTCCACTGCAGGAGTGATGCAGGGTGGTAATTAAACAGACAGAGCTTTGTAATCCAGTTTGGAACAGTGATCTTAATTTTCTTCCAGGTCTGGTGTCCTAAACAATAATCCCCCGGCAATACACAACAATGTGTACTGCAACGGAGTCTCGCCCCCTTCCTGGCTGGTCGACTTCCCTTGAACCCTGGGAAAGAACTGTCAGGCCAGCCTGTCCAAGGAACTTTGTTCTCGCTGCTTAGCATCCTCACAGGTTTGGAGAGAGATTTACAACCAAGAATCATTTTACTTCTGTCACAGTCAGGAAGACATACCTCTTTGAATTATTAACCTATCATGAGTAGTTTTGGAGATATAGGGGTGAGAACAAGTGATGCACTTACAAGTTTGAGTGGCCCGTCTCGCCGCCACGGACTTCCTGCTCTGTCTCTCCAGTCAGTGTCTCAGAAGAAGCAGAGCGAGCGTGAGCCCAACGCACCAAGCAATCCTGAAAGTACCGCCGTGGCGGTTTAGTTTTTAAAATGCACAAGTTAGGGATGATCTCTCAAACATGAATCAAAGCGATATACATTGAATCTAGAAATTTTAACACTTAATTAAGTCATAAGTATAAATGACAGGCTGTCAAACAGGTCAACATTTCATATTTGACTTGTTTATAAAAAAAATTAAATAAACAATGACCAATATATAACGACTTTAGTTAAATATATATAGAATACTTTGTTATGTCTAATTATATTGCACTTACTATTACACAAATTGAGGGGGAAAGTAATAATGGTGCTACTGTGTCTTTGTAACCTCCAAATAAATATTAGTACAAATAAAATAGCATTGATAGTGTTGAAATTAAGAGACACATTCATTTACTTTAACATAAGCATTTAAAGATCATATCCTGGTATGTTGTAAACAAAACATTACCCTTATTTATTTTTTTTAAATGAATCCTATGCATTTTATGGTTTGCAGGGAGAGATGGTGTTTTTAGAGACACTTATTGTAAAACCAAATCGTTGATTGGCTGTTTTAACAGCCCAATGCAGCACAAGTTCACTTTTTAAATTTGAATTGTGATGTTATTGTAATATAACATTTTGAAAAACTCAAAGTTAGTTCAGCGTGCTCAGTAAATTCAAGATGGACTATATAATGAGTTGATTTTTGTGCATTAAAAAGCATTTTTAATGGTTTAAAAGTTTCTGCTTCAGATATGTTTAAATTAGGTTAATAGCGTGTCAGATGACAGCTTTCATTCAAAAGGAAAGGGCTAGGTCTTCAGGGGAACTTGATTAATTAGCAAAGTGTTGCTTTTGTATTAATGCTAAGGCAATGTGCACTGTCCATCACGACACTGATAGAAAAGGTTAGGGGAATATTAAAGAAGAACAATATGACATTATGTAGGAAAAAACACGTGAATGCACTGAAAAATACTTTTGCTGGCTCAGACTAATATCAGGCTGTGGTGCAAAAAAATGCAAAAAGCATAGCTTTCGTTCACTTCTGAGAGGTAATAAACCATCCAGTGCTTCATTGTAACTAGTAACAGGAAACAGGCGATCAATTTCTGGGATTGAGCCACTTTACACGATCTCAAAGCATGTACTGTATAAAAATAAGTAATTCAAAAACTTGTGTAAGGCAATATGTAGGTAACACTTTACATTATCTCTAATTACTGCGTATTTGCATAGTAGTTACTTCGTAAATACATGTGTACGTACACATAATTACAATGTTATTATGCACAGTTACAATGTATTGAATGTGTATTTTGTTTGCATGATATAACCCTAACCCTTTTTCTGACACAACTGTCTACTTGCATGTATCATGCAATATGTGAACATTAAGTACATTGTAACTATGCATAATAACATTGCAATTATGCTTAAGCAAAATACAGATTATAAAGCATTAACAGCAGCTTATGCCAGTAGACTTAAATCAGGACTAGATCAGATTAAGTGAAACACAGTCAGGATTCATCAAGGAAAGACACATTTTAATAATTCTTGAATATATTAGTTTCTATTTAATTTTCGGAAGATGATGGCTTTGTCCTATTCCTTGGTTTTTATAAAGCGTTTGATACAATTAAACATCTGTTCTTAATTAAAGCTCTGCAATAGTTCGGATTTGATTCTAAATGTATTCAAAAAATGTAAATGTTTTATACTAAGATTAATAGCTCTCTCTTTCCTCAAGGTACAGCTCCCAGATTTGATATCTCGCATGCTGTTAGACAGGGCTGTCCTATTTCCCCACTTTTATTTTTAATAACAGTGGAACTTTTGTCCATTTTTATTAAAACTGGTTTTGAAGATCAAAGAATTACAATGTCCAACTGGCTGATGATACAACCCTGTTTCTTAAAAATAAGGACCAAATCCCCCTGGTTATTGAAAAAAGAAAGGCAGAGAGGCAGTGTGGATGTTTTTCCTGTCATTTATCATATTTGCAGTTTTACAGTAAAACCTGTCTAATCCAGTCTCTTTGAAAAATGGAATTCTGTATAATTCGGCATGATTTTGGAGTCCCAATTTACACATCAAGTGCACTGTATCAATGCATAATAGCATTGTAATTATGTTTAAGCACACATCTATTTACTAGGTAACTACTATGCAAATACACAGTGATGAGAGACACTTAATGTAAAGTGTTACCATGTGTTCTTATGTAGATTGCTGTAAAATAATCTTCAGATGAGCCTTTGGAGCTACCCAGAGCATTTGTATTTTAGACCTGCCTTTTTACATCCCGGTTTGTTGTGACATCTGACAAGATTTCAACCTCTCAACAAAAGTAGAATTGGACACCAAGTGGGCAGATACTTAGCTGTTTGTAGAATGGAAACTGTTGCAACATGCATTCGGAGGGACAGTAAAATGACCTCTCGTCAAAGGTCCTAAAAGGTTAAATAAATAAATAACTGCACAAATAAAGAGCCGGTTGCTTTGCCACAGTCGATGCCAGGCATCACAGACCTGGAAGTGTGGAAAGAGATATTTAGTGCATATTTCTTTTGCGATGTGACTCTGGCCGATGCTAATAAAACAACAAGTCTAAAAATACAAAGCCCTGAAAACCCACGCCTTGTGAAGCCCTTCTTATATTGGAAGTGGTTTCTCCCCATTGACAGTTATGGAACCATGACTAGAGCTACACTGAACCACAGCCTCTCTCCCCGAGACCAGGAAAGCTGTGTAAACACTACAAAAATGAAGAGTTGCAGGAAGCCCATTTGGAAGTTATTAGGAGCACTCCATACCCTGTGTTTAAATCATTGCAGCCAAACCAACTCTTTTGGCTCAAGGAGGTACCGTAACCAAAAGCAATTGACCCCTAAGGTCAGGGATACTTGCAGTTTAGAAAGTTTTGCACAGGCCTATAACTATAATAAATGTTTTATACTGTACTTGACAAGTCTCTGTAATGGAATCAGGGTGAGGTATGAAATAGACTGGATCTTACTTTCCAAATCTTTGTCTTTATACAGCATCAGCTTTACATTAATCTCCCAGCTGTTTGAAGTTATGACACAGCAGATTCACACTTCTAAACACCCTCTCCTCACACTGGGAGCTTTTCAAGCAACCTCAAAGGGCCATGCTTTCAAATCCATGGAGCTTCAAAGATCTTGGACAAGATCATGAGCAGATGTGCTTGATGAAAGCATGAAAATACAAACTGAAAAGAAAAAAAAAAAACGTTTGGCATCCCTATTATAATGTCAGTGTATTATCCTGATAAAACTCAAGCAGAATTTTTAGCAGGCCCCCCACAGCAGAAAGTAGCTTAGAGCCACAGTGTTATAATAAGATGCGCTTGACAACTTGCACTGAAGAATCTAGAACCTGGGTAACAATGCAGTTCACATTCATTTTTTTATTTTTGTACTCATATTTTACATATCACGTTTTTAACACGTATTATATATGAGATAAGAGTAAGGTTTCAACGAATGCGTGTAAATATCTAAATTAAAAGCACAGAATCTAATCTTTTTTTTTAATATTCCCAGTGTTTGAGATCCTAATACACCCATGCATTTAAACTCTCTGTGTATAAAAGAGCTACCTACCTACCATTCATTTTTACCCGTATTCTTGCCTTAAGCATTCTCCTATATTCAACCCTAAGCAAACTCTAGAATACTTATCTGTATGCATAAGGTAATGTATTACCTCTACAATCTAATTTTAGTTTCCTTATAATGGAACTATTATTAACATTCAAGATTATTAGGCTATTTTAACATTTAATTGTGTGACAT
This sequence comes from Polyodon spathula, assembly GCF_017654505.1. NCBI lineage: Eukaryota > Metazoa > Chordata > Actinopteri > Acipenseriformes > Polyodontidae > Polyodon > Polyodon spathula. The sequence continues at coordinate 2,227,243 of NC_054549.1, read as the reverse complement.
GGAAACTGTCTGTACTTTTTACATAGTTGCTTGCGAGACGTGAACTGAATCAATGTCAAGACATGTTAAAGTAGATAACATTTTAATTTCAACAAGTAAAGCACAACTCCTCCGAGCACGGTACTCTGTTGCATGCCATCCGATAGCATGTGGCATAATTCAGGACCTTTATGTAGCCAAAAGCATTGCTTTAACTCCATATCATGCAAAAATCCAGGCTTGTAGTCAGTGGTCTGATTTCAGAATGCTCATCTCCAGGTCTGTTTATTCATGCAGCATTTGTAATTTGAATTGGGGGAGCCCGTAAGTACAGACTACAAGCTACACATATATTGAATGACAGTTGATGCACTCAGTGAAGCTTTAGTATAGATTAACAAGAGTTTATTTTAAATAAAATAAAGCGTACACTGTCTGTGAATGAAAAATCATAGTATGTCTGTGTTAGAAATATAAACTTTCCCAATTTAATGAGCAGTGTGATAGGTTACTCAAGCAACAGGCTGACGTAGGTTTGCACCAAAACAAAAATACATTTTCAGTTAGAAAAAATGTAGCCAATGAAAATCCATATGAAAATAAGATGAACAAAACTTCACATATAACTTAGGTTAAAAAAATGCAAGCTTTGGGGCTCTTGAGAGGCACATCCAGTAAAGGAATGCAGGATGAGCCCCATAGCCTGGAGGTCGTCAGTTCAAGTCCAGGGTATTCCACTGCTGACCGTGGATAGGAGTTCCCAGGGGGCAGCACACAATGAGCCGAGCACCACCCAGGAGGGGAGGGCTTAGGTCAGCAACCCCTTGTAGACTGGCAAGGTGCCTGCAGGCTTGCCTGTAAGCTGCCCAGAGCTGCAATGTCCTCCTACTCTGTAGCTGTGGGTTGGCTGCATGGAAGGCCTGCAGAGTGAAAAGAAGCAGCCAGCTCACGACACATGCTTCGGAGGACAGCATGTGTTCATCTTCACCGCTCCCGAGTCACCACAGGGGTGGTAGCAGTGAGCTGAGCTCAAAAATACAATTGGACATTTCAAATTGGGAGAACAATGGGGTAAAATCAATTGGCAATTACTAAAGTAAAAAAAAAAAAAAATGCAAGCTTTGTTACATAGGGCTTCAAGTTTTTTATTCACTCAAGTGTTAACTACAGTTTTCCATAAACGTTAATGGAGAACTGTATCTTTTGAAAAGTCAAACAGCAATAATGAATCTCCTCAAGTAATCACCTAATCCTCGCATTTCAAGATTTGAAATAAAAAACAAACAACAACAAAATAAACAAAAGAAAAATAGCTTTGTCTCATTTGGTCGCATTTAAAAAAAAAACTTTCCAGCTTGTAATGAAAAAGAGTTATAAAGATACATCCTCATATCATTCCTGCTGAAATAGATTGTTGTTCTCTAAACAAAGTGCATTTCATTGCTCTTTTATAATTATGATACTGTGAATAATGCTTGAGGGAGTAATTTTGTTTTCATCTTTAAGTAACGGTGCACCAGGAACATTGTTACAATGCTGACCAATACGTATTGCACTGCAACCAATCAGAATTCAAGCCAAAACCAAAACGATTGCTGAGGAGGGAAGGGAACCCTGCATCAAATGAGCAACTGTCCTTTGTAAACCTATCTGGAGAAAGAAAATAATTTAACTTGCTTTTGGCCAATTCAGCAGCTGGTCTGTTGCCACAGCCCATAATTATTCCCCTTTAATTGTCCTGGAATTTCTGTTTTAATTTCCTTTGGTTTCAAGCACAGCCTTCTTGGATGCTGTCAGCCCTGTGGAAGGGACAGTGCAGACTGAGATCAGCCTTGTACTTATATATCTAGAATTACGATTCATGTGTAAAATCAGTAAATCTATAGATTCACCTGTAAATGTGTAGATTTACCAGCTCAGCTGTCAATGTATAAAATAACTGAGGAGATGGTAGTTATAACGCTACAGCATTTGAGGTGAATTTGTGAAATAAATAAGTACAAAGATTTCTGTAAGATCTGTTATGAACTTAGGTAAATTAATTAATTTCTATTTCTAATTTCTAAACTCTTTTTTGTAATGTTTGATTAAGCAATAACAATAATAATAATAATAATAATAATAATAATAATAATAATAATAATAATAATAATAATAAATGTATGTTTTTAACAGAGACCATGTATTAATGTTTTGTATTATATATAGAGGCAGATTTCTGGTTTTATTTCTAACGATTGTATCCCCCTTGTCTTTCGCTTTATGTAAAAAAAAAAAAAGCATTTTGCTGATTTTATTTTAAATCAATTTACCATAAACATTAGACATGGTAATAATCTCTTCAGCAAAACTCTACTAAGTGTGATTTGGTATTATTCAGTTGAACTCAGTGATCATGGATGTAAGTAAAAGAGATCATTTACCACCATCTCTTTAGTTATTTTATATATTGACCGCTGAGCTGATAAATCTACACATTTACCATTTAATCTACAGATTTACTGATTTCACAAATGAACACAGGTATATAAAATATATATATACACACACACAGAGGTATATAAAATGGAAAGGACACTGCAGACTGTATATCAACGCTGTACTTTATATATACAGTATATAGCTGCCTGCTCAATTCCAGAGGTGTAGGGTGATGCCATCACAACCTAGCTTGAAGACATCCAGACAATGGATGGAGTTTACAAAGACTTTACAGAGGGTTTCTAAAATATACACTACGCTGTTATAATATTTAACACTTTGCAGGAAATCATTTGCAGACAGGATATGGGGAATCAGAAAGAGAGTAACTCCCAGATTGACTAATCCTGCATCCAGAGGTAGTTTTAAAACATCATGATTAACTTAGGGAGTAATAAAAAATAAAATAAAATCTCAGTAGTGTCCCTTACAAAGAAAGTACTATTGTAGTACTATCTATAACTACAGTATTTTGTAGTAACCCTATAGTAATTTGCAGTATTTTGTAATAATAGTATAGGACATCATAGTAGTACTCTAGTGCATTAGTAGCAATATATGCAAGCTAGTAATAGTACTTTAGAGCACCATGGCTCTACTATAAGCTAAAATATACAGTAAAATGAAACAAAGTATACATACACAGCACAATAGCACTATTATAGTACAGTACTATTGCATTCTCATTTCACTAGAGCACAGTACTATTGCATTCTCATTTCACTAGAGCACAGTACTATTGCATTCTCATTTCACTAGAACACAGTACTATTGCATTCTCATTTCACTATGGTACAGTACTATTGCATCCTCACTTTTTTGTAAGCATATACAGCACAGTAATAACATTATTTTAAAGTTCTTGACTACTTCCTTATTGTGAAGGCAACATGATTACTCACAGAAGATTTCCACTGGCCACCTGAATATGTTACAGTTATACAGTATTCAATTTCCTGGCCTGCATTTTCAATAATGCATAGCAGTAATGCACAATGCATAGTTTGACCTTCATGATGGTTTTACAGTAATAACTGGATTTTAATAAATAATAAAACAGATCATGGATAAACCCATTCTTAAAGTAAACTGATGTTTATTACCAATGCAATGACAGGGCCCAAGCCTCTTTACAAATCAAGCTGACGTTAAGGAAGTTATAGAAATGCGCATTCTTAGAAGATAGCATGTTTCTGTAACAACCAGAGACAGGCTCATGATGTACATGCACATTAATATAACCCTTCAGTTATTTTTTGGAAGGAATGGAACAGATTGTAAATCACAGGCTCCCTGGAATTAGAGGAGGGGATGGTATTGCTTTTAGAAAACACTTTTCTTCACACTCAGGGCTTCACACTGCCAGGGATAGATAGCTCACCCTTAATTTAAGCTCTCGATCTGTCTGCCAGAAGAGAGCTCGGCCTGGGCTCAAAGCTTCATAAATTGTCTGCAGTTTGGGTAAGAAAACATAACTTCTTGATTTATGTGTGGGTTAACCCTCAGGGATATTGGGTTTAGCTAGACTCATCTGTTGTGATGCATATGCCTTTTTGGGAAAGCCCTAGTTACCATAGAGATGTCACCTGCCTGGAGCATCTTGTTGACAACCAACCAATCAGATATCCTTCCTTGCTGCCCATCAGTCTGATTGGTGTTTGTTTATTCAGCACTGTTGTAACATGGCCTTTTTTGGCACAGATTTTATTTCTGGCTGCTTTAGAAAGAAGAGGGTATGGTGTGAAAGCAGGAGGGTATGGTGTGAAAGCAGGAGGGATGGTGTTGTGAAAGCAGGAAGGTATGGTGTTAAAGCAGGAGGGTTTGGTGTGAAAGCAGGAGGGTATGGTGTTGTGAAAGCAGGAGGGTATGGTGTGAAAGCAGGAGGGTATGGTGTTGAGAAAGCAGGAGGGTAAGGTGTTGAGAAAGCAGGAGGGTATGGTGTGAAATGCTTTTCTTGTAAACATTGCAGGGTGTTCTGTAACACTATAAGTCTTAAATATTTCATTGTACTTGTTTGTATACACTTCATTGGATTATTTTATTGAAAATGACATCTCTTTATCTACAGTAAAAACTAAAAATAAATGAATAATGTATGTATGAGCTGTGACCACTGGACTAAAAATGTGCACTTTTTTGTGAATGAAACACAATTATAGACTACAATGACACCTCAGTCCCACAAAGAACTACAGTGCCCCCCAAAAGTTATGTTATTGTATGTTACCAAACACCAGTACAGAAGACATTCTCTACCTATATTATATGGTACCCATACATAGAATGTCGCTAGCAAGTTTCATCTCAGTTGGACAAAAGGTTTTCTAGGTAGATGTTACAATGTAAGCATGACATACAGTCAGATAGACAAACAGCCTTCATATGCCCTATTAATTGAGACACTGATAATCAGGATTTCTGCTTAAATGGGACAGAACTCTGAGAGACAGTTTTTCCCAATGCTAGCTGTGTTGTTTAATTGGGACATCACTTTGTTAATTGGGATACAGTATTTTCAATGAAGAACGGAGATCGCTTTTCAGAGCAAGACAGGTTCGCATAGCACAGTACAGTGAATTGCGTAAACCAAGGGATTTTGCCTCACCTGTCATTTCCGAGTTGGCTGAGATCGAAAAACGAGTTGATTTCATTTTGGTTAGGAATAAAAACAACAATTGACTCGTATTTCAAATGATGCATTTAACATTTATTCATAATTTGATGTGCTTTTATTTGTTATCTTTTCATTTAAAAATTTAAAAGCATTAAAAAATACTTCTCTCTTGTGCTTGACAAAAATTATGAATATAAGTGTGAGTAACATCCTCTCACATGTTTCATTGGGACAGCCACTTACTCTTCCCACAGGTGTCCTAAAGAAAAGTTGTACTGAAAAACTGTACAGCTATAGTTGTACTGAAAAACTGTACAGCTATATAGCTTGTGCTAAGGAAGGTCATTAGCAAGTTAAGTGACAATTGAGCAAGTGGTTCGCTAGAAATAGGAAAAACAGGTAGGCTTTATTTTGATGTGTTACTTTATATTTAACTGTATATACAGAGAGGCAAACATTGGAATCTTCAAGAGCCTGGGGAAAGAGAGACACACCATAAAAACTTTTTATGATTATGGTGTTTTATTTTTTTACAAATGATGACACCCAAACCTCTCTTAACCTCTGTGAAATGTACTGTTCAATCCCCCTGCATCCTGCTTCCGTCATTACCTGCCCAATATTTCATAGCAGGCTTTCATTGTGTGACCGTCCGCCGGGGCTGCTATTGCTCAGAGAGGAAACTGCACTTTCAGAGCCTCATTCATAAAGTGTGACCATGTGGGAAATGGGGTTTCCTGATCTATGTTCAGCTGCTAATAAAGGAATAATTTATGGGTCATGCTGAAGTATTGTATTTGCAGGAAACATTTCATGGTGGGGCTCTGTATTTTACTATACATCAGGTTGAGAGAGCTGATAGATTGCATCAGAAGACCTGACACAGCTGCCAACTCTCATGATTTCATCACCTGGCTTATAAGGTTTAGTTTTGTTTTTGCTGAAACTGAGGTGCTAAACCTCATCTCCACTGGAGATCCATCTGGGAGACCTGACTAAGATGCCACTGGAGTGTAGGTTACAGTGTGGACCTCCTTTGATAGATCTCAATAACATGCCAGCTGGAGTGTGGGTTACAGTGTGGACCTCCTTTGATGGACCTCAATAAGATGCCACTGGAGTGTTGGTTACAGTGTGGACCTCCTTTGATGCATCTCAATAACATGCCACTGGAGTGTGGGTTACAGTGTGGACCTCCTTTGATGGATCTCAATAAGATGCCACTGGAGTGTGGGTTACAGTGTGGACTTCCTTTGATGGATCTCGATAACATGCCACTGGAGTCCCAGGTTACAGTGTGGACCTCCTTTGATGGATCTCAATAACATGCCACTGGAGTGTGGGTTACAGTGTGGACCTCCTTTGATGGATCTCAATAACATGCCACTGGAGTGTGGGTTACAGTGTGGACCTCCTTTGATGGATCTCAATAACATGCCACTGGAGTGTGGGTTACAGTGTGGACCTCCTTTGATGGATCTCAATAAGATGCCACTGGAGTGTGGGTTACAGTGTGGACTTCCTTTGATGGATCTCAATAACATGCCACTGGAGTGTGGGTTACAGTGTGGACCTCCTTTGATGGATCTCAATAACATGCCAGCTGGAGTGTGGGTTACAGTGTGGACCTCCTTTGATGGACCTCAATAAGATGCCACTGGAGTGTGGGTTACAGTGTGGACCTCCTTTGATGGATCTCAATAACATTCCACTGGAGTGTGGTTTACAGTGTGGACCTCCTTTGATGGATCTCAATAAGATGCCACTGGAGTGTGGGTTACAGTGTGGACTTCCTTTGGTGGATCTCAATAACATGCCACTGGAGTCCCAGGTTACAGTGTGGACCTCCTTTGATGGATCTCAATAAGAAGTGTTACAGAACATCTGCACAGGTTACAAGAAACATGTCATGTTTCCGTATCGCTTGATGACTTGTTTGAAATGTTTAAACTTTGTGGGAAAAGACAACCAGCATTGTTGCTGGAGGGAGCATGCACTGGACACTCTGTGATGCTTAGAAGAAAAAAAATCTCTTTTACCTGGTGAACATTCCAGAGTAAACGTAATTCCGTAGTTGATTTACCTATGATGTGTGAATACAAAAAATAGCAAAACAATCAAGAACATGTTGATAAAATGACTGTGATAAGGACAGCAAGGGTGCAGTAGTGTGTCTCTTGTAGACACTGCAGGGAGGTCTGTTACACTGAGGCTCCCAGCAAAATAATTGCGCACTCTATTATGCATAAGTAGAACAGTGTCCACCTCAACTGTTTCATGAGAAATTAGAATGAGGGGATGTTTTGACATGCTAATGTTAAAAACAATAAACAATGAACAATAAATAGTTTATTAAGATTTCAGACGTGCTAGTCAAACTGGACTTATGCAACATTCAATACCAAAAAATATATAATTTTTAAAATCTCATTATGTTATGTTTTCAGAGGATCCAGGGACATGACAAACGAGATAACTTTAACAGGAGAGTTAAGGGCAGGAGAGCCTCCTTAGCCAGTGCAACGAACCAGTGAATAAGTTCTCCTTCATTGGGTCCCACCAGGTCAGGCTTGAGGTGCGTGAAACAGCATCTGACCTATACCCAAGCGCTGAATAAACAGAGCTAGGCATTAACCAACGCTATCAATCCATCATCCTTCACATTTCCTAACTTCATCATGAAAAATAAATCATGAACATATTGGACAAGAAAACATTTCCAATAAATCCTCTGTGTTTTCTTACTTCTCCCTGGAGTGTGTTATATTATAGTTAATGGAGGAAACAATTTAATAACACTCAAGCCCCAATGAAGAAGAGCCATTGAGAACCTTCCTCTCTCTCCAACAATAAAAGGGAAAGGACTGATTGGAAAGTGATACAAACTGATTCATGAGTTTCAGTTTCAGGTGTATCAGCGCAGTGTCTCACACCTTAATCAGAAAAAACAACACAGCCAATCTGCGACCTGATTCCAGCATAGCCCAGCACCTGTGCAAACAGGAGTCTGTGCAGTATATGAATGCTATGGTCTCATACTGTATATATGCACACAAACAGTCTGTGCGGAAATGTAGCTCTTGTCTTGTGTACACATGGGTATTCAAAGTCCTTGGGGTGAACTTTAACCTCTGGCCTTCAAGGAGGGAAGCCCACGATAACCATTCCCCTTTGTTTAGGTTGTCTCAGAAGGCCTCACTGTTTGTTTTTGCTGCGTGAATCACAGATGATTCCATACTGAGTCCATACTCAGTAAAATATAATAACAATATAACATTAAAATAATTCCAAACAGTAACGGCTTGGTGCACATTCTAAGGTTTCTCTGGTGGAGCACAGAGGGATTGTATCGCTGGGTTCTTATACCTGTGGTTTCAGTCTGAGGTCAAGTTAAGAGACCTTTGCAAAACCATGGGATGAGTATGTAGATCATATTCTTAAATAAAGTTTGTTATGAATTACTGCAGGATTAGAGATGCTGTGTTGTTCCTGGAATGTGTGTCTGTCTCTACAAGAGTCTAAGCAACCATTCCACCAATGTGAAGAAAAAAAAATGGTGAGACATCTTCAGCTTCAAAAAGTGTATTCACATGTAAGCAGTTTTGACATACTGCCAGATGGGCATATATCTATATATACCCCCTGGTTCTAATGCTCTCAATACTGTGCCTTATGCTAAAATATGTCCAGATCACATTTCATTGTAATAATTAAATAAATGCTTTTCTAGCTATATAACAGACAGACCGATAACATTATTATTATCTTTATATAGCGCCTTTCATAGTGGACCACCATCACAAAGCACTTTACAGATGTATGATATGAACTGTGCATTATATGCAAAGCCACTTACAATAGGACATTGGACATTGACCACTGGATGGAGCACAAAGAGGTTAAGTGACTTGCTCAGGGTCACACAATAAGTCAGTCGCACAGATGGGATTTTTTTATTGATGTCTATATTTATTTGCACAAGGCACAAAGGTCATTTTGCTGTAACGTTTTTAGTTTACTGTTTCAATTTAAAATAAAAAGTTAAGCTGAAAGAAACCTCTGTGTGACTACATTACTAAATAACACCGAGCTATAGTGAATTACAAACTTAAATCATTTTCCTGATTAAATAAAATGAAGTGTTTTTGACACAGCAACATGGCACATCCTCCTCTATCTTGGTACATCCGTTTGCCATTTTCCCCAACATTACTGTGATCTCAGGCTGTAGTCAGATGTGTCAGCCGTGGTCTTTAAACTACACTCCATGTATGTTCACTTCTCATTGGTCAGCTTCCCCAGTTACGGCATGCACAGTTCCAGGATTGAATCCACATTTCGGATCAACAGAGCATACTACAACACCAGCGATCCCGGATCCAATCCCACATGTCCACTGTGTAAATTACGCCTATGGTTGGATGGACAGACAGCCTCCATATACCAAGTGATTATGATGACATAATATAACATGCTAAAGAAGGTCCTTAGAAAGTTGTGAGAATTAAAATTAGTGGTTGTCTATGCAAGACTGGAAAGTGTGTGTGTTTGTGTGTGTGTGTGTGTTTGTGTGTGTGCGTGTGTGTGTGTGTGTGTGTGTGTGTGTGTGTGTGTGTGTGTGTGTGTGTGTGTGTGTGTGTGTGTGTGTGTGTGTGTGTGTGTGTGTGTGTGTGTGTGTGTGTGTGTGTGTGTGTGTGTGTGTGTGTGTGTGTGTGTGTATAAGTTTGCACAGATGTACAACCAGACTGTGCACCATATCATCTCGTGGAGTGGTAAAACATCTCATGAAGAACTCCATTCACCCAGGCAATGTTATGCCCTTTGGTAATACAACACCCTGTTAGGTCCTAATCACTGCTTAGCCCTATACAGCCCTGTGTCCACAAACCACTTGATCAAATGTTTTTGGCACGAAATCTAAAGTCTTACTTGTGACCATTGTTCTCTGCTTCTCAACATATTCCAGGCCTGGTGCTATAGAAATCCAATACTGTTTTGTCTAGCGGAGCACCAGAGCTGTCCTTGACTAATGTTTTAAATTATTTATTCATTTGAAGGCCTCCAGTTATGAATTTGAACTGTCTCTGCTGGTTGCAGTGAGACTGCATGCCATTGTTACGACAGGGCTTTAATAATTGCCTTCCCATTAGCACCTGTCCAGGTTTTACGGGAGACAGCTGGAGAACTGGGTTGACAGTGGCTGAAGTTCGTCAGCACTGTGTAATAAATACCATTCAAATCACATCCAAGTATGTTGAAAGATAGAATAAACTTCAACAACTGTTTAGAACAGCTAGGACTTTAATGAATATCAAGCCTTATATAGGTAATGAACGTGGGTTACTATTCTTTATACAGCAGAGGCACTATGGGTGTTTCAGTACACTGTGGGCCAGATTCACAGTATCTAGGTCTTTACACAAATCAAATCTATTACAAAACTGGTAACAAACAGTGCAGTCTCTCCCTTGACTCACTAATGAATTAGTATTTTTTTTTACATTAACAGTTTGATTTTCCTTTCAGAAAAATGTACAAATTTCACCTTGATATACCAGGCCCCTTGTCCAAGGCAACGTTAAAAAGCATGTTAACAACACCCATCTCCTAGAACTGTGTATAACATGAAACATATTGCCATGAACTACACCCACTGTATGCACATTTAAAAATGTTATCATATTTTCTATACCTTGTGCTAAAGAACGTCCCTATCAAGTTTCATGAGACTGGGACAACAGGTTCTCTAGATATACAGAAAAATGTGATGATGCATACAGAAATAAGGTCTAGGAAAGACAGTTGCCATGCACACCCAATGACACATGTTAATGTTTCATCCCAGCTAGACTAGGTGTTCTATATGTACAGCGATATGTACTGACATCGGGATCTACATACATCAGCCTATCTGCATCATCCGGAATATGCAATAATATATTAGCTTTAGCCCAGACCCGGTTATAGGAGGCTATCAGGTCAGACCTGCTTTCAGTACGTGCCCCCAGGAGGCTATCAGTCTAGACCTGGCTTTTCAGTACGGGCCCCTGCGATGAGCCATTCCTCTGCCCCAAAGCCACATGCTTCTCCACTCCAGTGCGGTTCCCTGAGGTGAGCCATGCCTCGGCCCCACAGCCCCATGCTTCTCCACTCCAGTGTGGTCCTCTGAGGTGAGCCATGCCTGGGTCCCACAGCCTCATGCTTCTCCACTCCAGTGCGGTCCCCTGAGGTGAGTCATGCCTCGGCCCCACAGCCCCATGCTTCTCCACTCCAGTGCGGTCCCCTGAGGTGAGCCATGCCTCGGCCCCACAGCCCCATGCTTCTCCACTCAAAAGTCTCTTTATAGCTACAACCCGTCCCTGGCTGAAATGTTTATACATTTACACAGCCTGACACTCTGGTCATCAGGGAAAGCCTCCCCCTCTAAATCACGTGTGTGTATGAATAATGTATTGTTTGCATGGTGAGGTGCAAATGAAGTAATCACCTAGTTTGTTACATTCCAGGCCTCCAGGAGTTGTGTAGACCATGCTGCTGCTTGGCAGCCTTCAACCAGCACAGCCTCCCTTTGGGAAAGTGGAATTCACCTCTCCCAGGAGTGAGCTCGCACTTACTCAGACTGGACCTCACTTTCCCGTGAGTACGTTACTTTAAAGAAGTGTTGTATATTTAGCTGTATTTTTAATGGATTTTAAAATAATTCCTTAGTTTTGGAGTCGTTACTGTTCAGACTTTTGATTGCTATAAAGCCACTCCTTGGATAGTATATTACAACAAAGGGCGCGTTAATATACAAATAAAGCATACTCAGTTTTAAGAATAGTATCCATCAGTAATGTAGACTGATACTGATTTAATAAGATTTAAAATTGCATTGACATGACTCAATAGGTCATAATTTAAAGCTACAGTTCTCATTTAAATTCATCCTCATTACATCAGCAGCAACAACGTTGCCCTGGTAGGCCATACCACACTGTACACTCACCAGCCACTGTGTGAAAAAGTGTCTCCTATCCTCTGTCCTCTGGTACTGGTCTCTCTTCTGCACTTACAAAAGTAACACCGGGGCCTTATTCCTAGCTTGTCTTTATAGTTTAGTACTGTCCCTTTGGGAATTGAGTTCCACTTTGGACTGGCACTATATTTACCAGAATCCAAGTGAAAATAAAGACTGGGAAGCTGAATGAGCTACAGAAAAAGGATAAGAAAGCTATGCCAATGAGAGGAAACCTTTTGCCATTTATCCCTGTAAAGACTGCATGTTTAATGTGCGCTATAACAACAATATCTAATGTGTGGGGAATTGTATAGTTTGCAGTATAAATACCGGTAGTAGGCATGTGCAATAATGTGTCACGTTAAAGCTGTTACTGATTGCATCAGAATTAATTCCATGCAAAACCAACCCATCATACAAAATGACAGCAGAAAGACACTTGGCACAAAGAGTTAGCACATGTTGCAGTTCCACAGATTTACCAGCATGCTGAGGAGATTTACAGCAATGATGTGCTTGTTATCACTGCATGATAGAATTAAATACAGGGGCATCAGTGGGAGGAATCTACAAGACAAGTGCCAGAGGGCGTTATAGGGATCATTTATTGTAGTGAAAACACTCAAGAAACAGCACCTGTCACCAGGGAAACTTCTTTAAAATACCTTTAAAAATATGTATTGAAGATGAAGAGTAAGTGATATACATATAACTCACTATTGTAATAATTAGCTAACACGTTCAATGGATGCAATGAAGTTTACAGTAGCTACGCAGACTGATGTTGTTCTTTACGTTTAAAAGATGCATAGTGATTGACAGGCTTGTTCTAAGAACACTGTGACATGAAACATTAAAGATGAGAAAGCTATATCAATATATTGTCTCCCAGGTCTGTAAATCCACAGTCTTCCATATGGTTTGTAGCGTTATATAGGCCAGAAATAAGTAGAATAGACAGTGTGCATTGTTACTGTGCTTCAAATATGGAAGCAAAGGTATTAGTTTATACCTGTTGGATCGTCCTTTAGATGTATGTGCCCCTTATACAAGTTTCCTATTGTGAAAGCATAGCAAAGTGTAATAAAGCACGGTGAAAGCATAGTAAAGCACAGGTAAGCATTGTAAAGCATACTGAAAACCATGCCAAACTGTATTTAAATATGGTAAGTGCAGAGTATAGCCATGGGAAAAGCATGGGAAAACTGCAAAATTATGGTGCAAATTCACTATGGTAAACTTTCTAAGGGGCCCCTATGAATTCACTGGTCTCTTTCCTCTGGGTCACTGCATGTGCTCTGCATGCTTGTCCACTAGCAGTGCAGTCTAGTGCACGATCTGCCATTGAAGGTAGAAGAGCTGCAGTTAACAGAAAACAAAACTTCAATACCAGCGGGTCAAATTGCTTCACACAGCATCACATCAAGCCTCCTGTGTTTTACTGTGGCCTGCAGATGGGGAACTCCTGCGAGGGCCTATTCCAGACCCACCCGCGGAACAAAGAGCAGTGGGGATAGTGTAGCATCTGTAATGCCCATTGCTTCCATTTGATAACTCTGCCATCTTAAAGAAGTGGCTTATGCCTTGCAGCTCTTCATGTTGCGATGATAACTTTTCACTGCTGGTATGGATTGCATATGAGCTTTGGAGAGGAACCATATTCCACGTAGGGGGTGTCCCCAAATGTTATCTATTTACTGCGAATACAGAATGACTGGATGAGAAATGTGTTCTTCATATTCCTCAAAAATTTGTTTTTGCAATGGTAACTGAAAAGACAGATATTGCAGTGAAAGTTGTATCAGACTTGGCAGTTATCATTATAGAGGCTAACTAAAATGGAGAACAGACATCTTGCCCATTGCTAGTAAATCAATAACCTTTTATTATTTTTTTTTTACCTATTTCTGAGGATAACTATCTATTCAGGAGCACCAAGACATTAAGTGAGCCAGGGTTCTAAGTGGGCTTAACCATACTGGTAGGCTCACTGCTCTCTGGTCCCCAGGGAGTACGAATGTACCGGTACGTTCTGCAGCTTTAAACTTGAATTACTGAGCCTATAAAACCCCTGATCACATGATATTGTAACACAAGGTTTCTGTAACACCTTTTATTGGTCCCTTGCACCCTCTGCCAGATATTGACTGAATTACATATAATTATCCCCATCAGTATTAGTAATAATATTGAATTCAGATTCCGATTTAAATTCAAATACATACAATTGCACTGAATCGGATCTCAGCGAGTGTGTCAGTGAAGACACAAGTAAGGAATATTTACCATCAACATCAAGTGACAGCGAAGAGGCGGCACCAAGCTCTGTGCGTTGCTCCATGCTTCAAGGAGAATCATACACTTAAGCATTAGACACTCTCACTCCCTCCGCCCCCACAAGCTGTTTACCCAGATATGATTTCTCTCTCTCTCTCTCTCTCTCTCATTACCATGTATTTACTTAGTAGTTGCTTAGTAAACATATGTGTACAGGCAGTCCTTGCACGTACGTCACCATTGGTTCCTGAAAGTCACTTTGTAAGTCGAAGCACATTTTCCCATAGGAACAATGTTATAAATTGGGATTATGTTCCTGACTCTTCAGCCAGATAATATAGTTTTACAAAAATGACCTGTTATGTTGTATAAGTGTTGCCAAAATAATTTGCTTTGAATGGCAGACAATTATACAGGAATACCAATATACTGTAGAAAGTTGTCTCAGTAGGTTAAAAAAAGACAACAAACTTCCCACACCCAAGCACCACAAACCGCAGGGGTGGTCCAACGCTGTGTATAGGAATATACTCTGTAAATAAAACTGAAAATTGACTTGAACTGGAGTGTGCCATGCATGTGCTATCGTTCTCTTGAACTCTCTGTGATAAGTGAGGGCCACATCGGTCACCTGACACCCCTCATTGCTGAAGCAGTCCCACCCTCTTCACACCATCATATAAACAGCATGTCAAGAGGCACCTGGTGTTCTCCCATTAGCAAAAGCAGTATGAAGGCAGCTCTCCGCAGAGATCTCCGCAGTGTTTAATGTGTCTGATGTTAGCAATTAGTGCAGCCTGTCAAGGAGAGTCTGGTGTGATATTTTAAAGCTAGAATAATAAACATCTTGGCCTCTTTAGTAATGTGTGGTAATAGCATTGTAATGTCTTAGCAATGAGTTCCCGATGAAGTTTAAAAATACTACTGCCTGTTTCAATCTAAACACTGTGCATATGAGCAATAACTTTTAATCTGAAGGGTTTTTTCCCATTGGGAAACTTGATGCTGTGAAGCAGAGCTGTTGGTTACATGCTGTGAATCTAGAAGATATATTAATATTACTATAACTGGTTTGTCATGCAATACTGTTATATGTAAACTGTGTTCATTATTTTATACTGTGTAATAAACATTGAAATAATTGACTGGGGTGGTCCAACGGAATCTAAAAAGTACCTGTGCAAAGGAAAAGAGCAAGAAAATAAGGTTACAATATACTTTCTGGAGTTGTCCTGCAGTCATAAATATGAATAGTGGTGACGTATCTGTATGTGCTTCTGTATAATGCAGATCTACAGAATCTCAGTCCTCAGCTCTTACCAGTAGGCCACCCTTCTCCTCATTTCTCACCCATGTCTAGCTGTCCGGAACCACTCAATAAATCACTCTCCCGCCTGTGGAGGTGGTGTGGAGTACATTCGACGGGAAATGTAACCCAAGAGTTTGGCCTTCTGGTGAATCGTCCAGGGTAACTGGACTCTGCGCCATCCGCTCTGTGGAAATTTATATCCATTTCCATTTTCTTGTTTCGCTTCGTTTCCCATGCACTGGTCTTGTGATTTGAGAAGAGCATCTGCAGTGGAACAGCTGAAGGGGACAGTTTGTTTTAAGAGGCTTTCCTGAGGCAAGCCTCCCACAGAGCATAGGGTCAGTGTTGATATTCATAAAACTTTATTGTCAGGCCTTTTTGGCTTTCAAGAAGAAATTCTAGATACTTTAACCCTAAACTCCTTTGACGAGAAAGAAGAGTTGTAATATTACCAGGAATAGCACATTTAACAGAGTTATTATTATTATTAGTAGTAGTATTAATATTACTATTAGTATTAGTGTTAGTATTAGTATTATAATAATCCTAATAATCCTATCATAACCCCAGCTTTGCAGAACAGACAGTTTGAAAAGAGCTTTAAAACAAACTTTAAAGTTAGAAGTGTAAAAAGTTGTCAGGATGTTAACAATGAAAAGAAAAATCACATGTACTTTATTTAAACAGTTGTAGCAACACATGGGGACGTGTAACGTTATATTTGTCAGAACCTCGCAACTTACTCTTTAATAGGTTAACTAAAAGAGGGAAAAACATGTGATTATTGCTGAATTGTAACACCCATCTATCTTCAGGTGTCCTGTATACAGTACCAGTGCATAACTCATCTGCAGGCAGAAACATTATATTCAAAACATTATGGTGAAGTGACATAGGTACCAGTAAATGGAATTGCTGGGGTCCTGTGTTTCTCAGTTATTGTAACTGGAGGGCCTGAAACACAACTGCTGTGAAACTTGCTTTGTTTGGTTTTGCTTTTGCACAGTAAAATCAGGCCTAGCCAGTATCTGTGCTACTGCTATAGAATCCGCTCTTCTCACTCACTGCAGTGGACCTTAGATGTTCTGTCTGGGCTCCCCTTAAACGAGGCTGTTCTTTTACAGCTTGTATTACCCTTTTGATTTTGCTCTTTTTTAGCTAGTGTGTCAGAGTGAGCTTTGGTGAAACTGTTGTGACCAAAATATCGGTATTAATTCAGATGCTTTTTTAAAGAAAATAATAACAAATATGGGAGTGGGATTTGATCGTAGTACCTCCGGGATCAGAAACAAGTTCCCTAGCCGTTGGGCTGAAGCAAACAACTCAGCAGGACAATCAGATCGGCTATTGAGTGCCAGCCTCTGTCGTGTCACTTGTGCATAAACTCTTACAGCATTGAATGCCAGCCTCTGCAGTGTCACTGTTATATGTAAACTAGCATGCCAGCTGCCCCCCAGAGACTTTGGAGCTGCCTGTATGCTGTTTTATTTGGCAGTGCTAGTGAATGTTATCCTCCCAGAGTCCTGGTTTGTAAACTTCACCAGTTTCAGCCACAGCACTGTGGGGATCCACCGGCGAGCCAAGAGCAGTCTTCCCTGCTGAAAGGGCTCAGCACTGATTTCAGGAAGCAAGCCCAGATGCTGTACCCGTGCATGATTAATGACATCATCACTGTGATATGTGGCCTTTATTAGAGTGCGAGAAGAAAAGCTCTTGGAACGTTTACACATCAATTTACTCAAGCCAGTGTCTCTACAGCAAGCGGGGACTCATAATTTAAGCACAGCGTATTACGAATGATTGGGTTTACGATAAGTATATATTTTTAGCGTTGCTAGGGTGGGAAGGTGGGGGGTCTTGATTTATTAAATAATTTTAAGCAATGTTAAATATAGATAAAATATAATAAACAGATATCAGCTTACTAAACATTTAATAATTTACATGTGTAACCGTTTGTCAGGGAGACATGGTTTATAAAGCCTGTGTCTAGGGCACCATATATTACTAATTTGTTTGAGAAGACACGTTTTACAGGGTACAGAGGAAGATTAATTGGAATAAGGTTAATACAATGCCTCAGTGCTTGGCTCCAGTTTTTTTTTGAGAAGACGTGCTTTGGGTCTTTCTTTAGCTGAGGCCTGTGTAGCAGAACAGGGTTGAGAAGGGGTCATCTGTGATATCAGGGTGCAAAACCTTAAAGAAACAGTACACACTGTCACAGCACAGACTTTTAACCTGTAGTCATATCACCTTATATTGTCTGCTCATCAAGTTAGGTAAGAGTAATAGGGTTATTGATCGCCCTGGGTTGTACTTTGCCTCAATTAAATATCCATTGATCAATAAATGTAACCTCCAAATAAGATAAAAGTGGGGCCCTACCTGACCAGAAAGAGACTCTTTTGATATGATTTTCTCATGTTTTAATTTTAGTGGACCCAATTATTTTACCTCAATTTAGAACATCAAATGATGTCCCTACACTGCATTTTTCCCCACAACAGCTCAGGAGCACCGAAGGTCAGCTGACATTCTCCAACCAACCAAATCGCCTCTTTACCAGAGCCACTAGGGGACCCCCCCCCCCCAGCTTTTTTTTTAAAGAGAACTCACTTATTTATTTATTTTTTATTTTTAGTCTTTAATTAACTCCTAGTATATGAAAAGAGGAAAACTAAAATGAAACAACTCAGTAATATAATTCAATGTCCCTTAAGTTTCTCATTTTGTACATGGAATATATTTCTTTTAAAACATAAGAGTTGATGTTTTGAAAAAATAACCCTTATTTTTAAATATGTTTATATCAAGACGGCTTGTAATTGGTATATCAAGGGAACTGAAATGAAGAGTTCTTGACAGAGACACTGACATGGTTGAGTGCTGTAGTGAATGCAGTCTCTTCAATAGTGTGATGAAGTGCTTGCTATGTTTTTGTGCATTTATCACGGTAGATAATGCCATGACTTTAACACACAGACTTGTGCACTGTGTCTTTTAGAAAGCCTTGCTTTCAGATTGTCTTACATTGGTCACAAGGAGGGTGAAATTGTCCTGTGCAATTTGTGTTCCTCCTTATAACAAGAAGTGCTTATGCAACGGTATTATGAGGCAAATAGGAACCACGGCATTATAAGCTGTTCCACGGGGTGTCTTATAATGAGGGAGCACTGCACTTGTGTTTTATACTCTAAATCCATCTCTTTAAAACAGTGTCAAGAACATTTGGATATTTTAAAAAAGTTGATATCCTATAGTAATGGAATGTATTCCATTACTTGAGTGTAAATATGTCTAGGCTGTGTAACAATTACAGAACAAGAATACTCTGACTGTAATAACAGTAAATCAGCAGATATTAAAACAGCACTACATCTGTCTGCCCAAGCGCTGCAGAACCCCTGGGTTATAACAATAGCTATAAATCTCAGAGGATTCTGGCTGTAAAATCTCGTTATAGATTTGTGTGCAGTGGGGAAGGGGAAGCACATGCTGCCTGTGCAATGGAAGGAGAGGAGTCTCACTACAGCCTGGCTTGAGGCTCCTGCGATCAATCAGACCCTTATGGGAGGACTTGGCATGCGGGACACTGAGGATCCACAGACTGCAGGAGAGATAAACAGCGGTGAAGCAGAAAGAATTGAAGCAGATCTGCGTTACACTGTGAAGGCAAAGCACAGGCCTCCAGTTGCTTTGGTCTGAGAGACCCTGATGCACTCAACCCATCAGTGAAAGCACTTCAATGGATTGTGTATTGGTCCATACTATTGCGCTAACTTTGTTCCTTAGTATAGAGTAATTGCATTGCTATTGGAGTTGATTTGGCAGGATTCCACACCAGCCCAACACACAAATTCACTGTATGCACACACTGAAGTTGAAAACAAGTGTGTCAGGGGCATCCATTCCCTGTCATGATGTTAATTCAAAATCAAAGCTAACAGTATGGAGAAAAAAAGTTGATGACTTGCCGTGTATCAACAGCATGTACAGAATAGTGTGGAATAAGAAATGGCAATAAATAAATCAAAAGTGGATAAGTGGAATGTAAGGCTTAGCTAAGGAAACAAGGTGTTAGTATCATGGTAAAGTATATGTGTGGCAGTGGCCACATATTGTGATGCAGTGAAATTAGATATATATATATATATATATATATATATATATATATATATATATATATATATATATATATAGAGAGAGAGAGAGAGAGAGAGAGAGAGAGAGAGAGAGAGAGAGAGAGAGAGAGAGAGAGAGAGAGAGAGAGAGAGATTCTTGATTATCTTTAATTGTCATTATTATAAGTGTTTTTTGTTATTACCAATTTTTTTTCACTATTGCCCTGAATTATGTATGTTTCAATTTCCTCCTATTGAAGCAAAAATACAGGCTACTGGCCTCCCAGGTGTAGCCTTTAAATAACCCCATAGGGAAACATAACTTATCAGATAGGAATAGGTTTGTCCCACATTGCTCCAGGTAAATAACCAGCTTAACCTGGTTACATGTTGTAGCATTTTATATTTCAGTAATAGTCCTGTTTAAGGCAAATTAATTCTGAATTTTACACCTATTTCCCTTGGTAAGAACTGTTGACTTTTCTATTGGGTGTGAACTGAGGCATACCAAAGTTCAGCCAAACCAAACAGTTCACAAACAACCATATAGTATGTAATTAAATGTATTTAGGGTTCAGCCCTGTAAACAGGAAAGTTAATCGGAGCAGTGTCTATGTGGGACATTACCATGGTAGTTAAGAACAAAAGAACATAAGAGCATTTACAAATGAGAGGAGGCCATTTGGCCCATCTTGCTCATTTGGTTGTTAGTAGCTTATTGATCCCAGAATCTTATCAAGCAGCTTCTTGAAGGATCCCAGGGTGTCAGCTTCAACAACATTACTGCGGAGTTGGTTCCTGACCCTCACAATTTTCTGTGTAAAAAAAGTACCTCCTAGTTTCTGTTCTGAATACCCTTTTATCTAATCTCAATTTGTGACCCATGGTCTTTGTTTCTTTTTTTTAGGTTGAAAATGTCCCTTGGGTCGACATTGTCAATACCTTTTAGAATTTTGAATGCTTGAATCATATCGCTTCGTAGTCTTCTTTGTTCAAGACTGAACAGATTTAATTCTTTTAGCCTGTCTGCATATGACATGCCTTTTAAACCTGGAATAAGGATAGTCGCTCTTCTTTGCACTCTTTCCAGAGCAGCAATATAATGTTTGGAGCAAGGTGACCAGAACTGAACATGATATTCTAGATGAGCTCTTACTAATGCATTGTACAATTTTAACATTACTTCCCTTGATTTAAAGTCAACACTTTTCATTATATATCCGAGCATCTTGTTGGCCTTTTTTTATTGCTTTCCCACATTGTCTAGGTGAAGATATTTCTGAGTCAACATAAACTCCTAGATCTTTTTCATAAATGCCTTCTTCAATTTCAGTATCGCCCATATGGTATTTATAATGCGCATTTGTATTGCCTGTGTGCAGTACTTTACACTTTTCTATATTAAATGTCATTTGCCATGAGTCTGCCCAGTTCTGAATGCTGTCTAGATCACTTTGAATGAAGATTAGAAATGTAGATTAGGAAGAGCAGAGGACCAAATACTGATCCCTGGTTACCTCATTCATTTTGAGGTTTCTCCTCTCATCAGTACTTTCTGTTTTCTACATGTTAACCACTCCCTAAATCATGTGCATGCATTTCCTTGAATCCCTACTATGTTCAGATTGAGAATTAATCTTTTATGCAGACTTTGTCAGACTTACTGGTCTGTAGTTACCTGGTTCTGTATTACCTTTGCAATTCTCAAGTCTGTTGGTACAACCCCTGTCTCAAGCGACTGTTGCATGATCTTGGTTAGCGGTTTGTAAATAACATTTTTCATTTCTTTGAGTACTATTGGGAGGATCTCATCCAGCCCAGGGGATTTGTCTATTTAAAAAGCTCTTAGTCCCTTTAACACTTCTGCCTCTGTTATGCTAAAGTTATTTAAAACTGGATAGGAACAGGTTGACATGTGGGGCATTTTGTCCTTTGTAAAAACTTGTGAAAAGTAATCATTTAATATATTTGTTATTTTTTTCTCTTCGTCTATGATTTTGCCATTTGTATTTCTTAGACATTTTACTTCCTCCTTGAATGTTCTCTTGCTGTTATAATATTGGAAAAACTTTTTTTTAATTGGTTTTAGCCCCTTTGGCAATGCTCATTTATATCTATCTCTTGGTCTTTCTAACTTCCTTTTTTGACTTGAGTTTGCCGTTCCAAGTACTTGCAGATCTGTGTACTGTTTTCTTGGTCCCTTTTAAAAGTTCTCTCAAATGCTTTTTTTTCTCTGAATATTTTTTTAAATTGATCTTTTAAGCCATTTTGGCCATTTTGTTTTAGATTTTGATTTGTCTACTTTTGGGATGTAATTGTTTTGCGCCTCTAGGACTACATTTCTGAAAAACAGCCACCCTTTTTCTGTGGATGTTTTCTCTATTTTACTCCAATATACTTCTGTTAGTGTTTGTTTCATTCCTTCATAGTTTGTCTTTTTAAATCATTTGTCATTTCTACCATTTCAATTTCAGCTGTCGTGCTCCCCATCGGGTTTTCCCATTTTATATGGGGGAAGTTGAAATCCCTCATCAGTATGGTTTCTCCTTTGCTACATGCATTTCTAATGTCATTTTATAACAGATTATTTTGCTCTCTGTATGAATTTGGCAGTCTATATTATTATGCTGTTTGAATTTGTGTCCATTATTCTGACTCATATTGATTCTGAGGTAAGAAGGAAACGGAATATGTATTGTTGGCCTGATCCATGGTGAGCTGAGCCAAGGCCTGTGCACCCACATATTAAACCAACCTTTATGACTAGAGACTGTGTATGAAAATAAACTAACATTAGATATTGAACTTCCATGTATTATGTTAAAATGTCATTATTATTTGATTGGCTTTTATAAAACATGCATTTGCTCCTGTTGACAGCAATATAAAGATCAACATGCTGTAAACTACAACTGCCTTTAAAAAGACTCAGGAAACTAAAATTAGAACAACTTTCCTAAAAGTAAATTCAAATAGACAGCGTCTAGAATGGTTCGTAAAGTATAAATCAAAATAAACCTGCTAAGTGAATTGCTTTCTAAATAGATCAAATCCTATGCATATCATTTGTTACAAAAATAATTTCATGTACCATCACCCTTATAAAAGTTTACCACAGTAAAAGCATAGCAATGTGTATTAAAGCACAATGTAAGTTTGAGTGGTAAAACACTTAAAAACATGGCAAACATTGATAATAAATGCATAGCATAACCATGTGGTAACTGCAGAATTACTGCGCAGATTTATAAGGGTTAGTAGTAAGGGCACCCTCCTATTAAGGCCAGGTTTTGTTTGTTCCTTGACTTGTTCTTAATAGTACGTTTTTTCTGTAGTGAAATTGGTAATTACATATACAGACTGATCATGACAACTTAAAGGAAGCAAACCAAAAAAGCAGCCCCATCCCTAGTGCAGGAGCCTTAGTGTTCATATCCAGTATGACATGCTCCCTTGTCTCCCCCAACCTCATGGGTCACCGATCGGTCAACGAGGTTGCCACTGGAAGGACACAAAGTTCTGACCACAATCCGACACCCTGCCCTGACTTTTTGCATTCGGTCCTTTGGCCTGGCACCATGCCACTGCTGGTGAAAAAATACATGTCTGTTGAACAAACTGTCGCTGTGGTTACGCTTGAATGACACCAAATTCTATTTTTTCAATCTTGTCAGAAAGTTGTGTGGTTAATTTTACTGCAAAATTCAGATGGGAGCCAACAGGCTCTGGTCTGTAAGTTTTATTTGAATAGTAGTAAAATGCTCACCGTTTTCTTTAATTGCACAGTAAGTGCTTATCTGGTGCTGAGCTGAGATTGCTGCGTCACAGCGTTTAACTGCCAGTACCCAGCATAGCGTTTTGGAGGTCAGGCAGAGGCTATGGCTGTGAACTTATTTTTCAAATGAACCTGTCAGTGTGTTTCAGCCAGGATAGATTTATTCAGATGCTGCCTCAGACGTGCTGTAAAAATTAATCTAGAATTGACATTACTAACATATCAAGCTTTCCCTCAGAGACTTGAAGTCCACCTTTCACGTTTTTGAACTGAACAGATCATTTTCTGCATGAGGAGACACAGTAAACGTATTGTGAATGTGTGCTGTTTTACAGGTAACCACTGTGTCAACGTCACATATTGCCAGTGCCTTGGGATGGCCCTTATATAACGCTCTAGGTCACTTCAACCAATCGGAGCACAGATAGCAGCTGGCAGATATATTTTACACAGCAGCAGCACAAATCTTGTAACCACAGAGTAAAGCACTGATAACTGCCAAAGTATTTATTTATGTCCCGTTGCAAATGTAGATAAAGTATCACACAGGCTTCTCAATGTTATTACAGTTTTATTTCCAAATCAGTGATTTTAACAGGAGACCAGGCAGGTATCCTCTCCCGAAACAGGCTATAACACTGCCAATGTCCCAGGCTGTAGCAAGTGCAGGAATAGATGTGTGCTGTTGCTTTCTATACTGGCATCCAAGTTGCACAAAGCTCTAGCAATCAACATTAATTACTTTGACTTTCTCTTAGTAGTGTGTTCCACTCTCATAAGTAGTTGCCTGCTCTCTTTAGAATAGCATATTGCAATCCCTGTTGCAGGCTAATCTCCAACCTAATTAAAACCTGAATGGTTTGATAGGGAGATATTAATAATAATACAGATGATTGGCTAAGCAGGGTAGATAACTGAAACTACAGCATGTAAATACCCCCTCAATCATGAATGTGGAATTATAGCTGTTATAGTCAGGTGAAACTTGAGAGTGCGTGTGTGCCTAGGTTCACTTCAAGTTCTATACCCGCTGCGTCTCCATACATTGGGAATAGTTACCCCTGGCCAGTGCAAGCCTTCAGCTCATATTTACTAATGATGGATGTGTGTAAAGATCAGTAACAAGATGCAGCTACTTCTCCATGTTTAAACTCCTAAGGGCCAGGGTCAAAACTACTGCTCTAACTGGCACATTCTCCAGTTGGCATGGTGGCTGCCCAGTCTTCTGGTCAAGCTGGTCCACCCGTTTGGAATCCTACCAGTGATCCCCAGTGGCAATGCCATGACTTTATATTGAGGGGCAAGGTAATGCAATATCTGTACAAGTATGTCGGTAGCATACATTGTAGTGATGACGAAAAAGTGGATGACTATGACGTATACCAACAGCATGTACAGAATAGTATACAGTAAGACAGGGCAATGGATATCTTAATGCAAAACAGTGGTATTTAGGACCTAGAAGTTAGTATCATGGTAAAATATATTAAATGTACTCATTTACAGTGTGTTCCTAAGATACAGATATACACCTCCATATAACCCCACAATCTGATATGCTCAATAAATAATGTTAATATAAAGTTTCAGCACAATTTAATAAGCAATTGTCTAGATATGTGTAAAAGTGTCAGTGTGACATATAGATGGACAAATGTACGAACAGACAGACACCCCCATACATTCCTAGTAATCTAATATTCTCAATAACTTGCTAAATAATATTAATACCAATACTCATCACAGCTGGAAAAGCAGTTTTCCAGATGTATGGAAAGTGGGACATATGGAAATACTGTACAGACAGATAATACAAAACTGCCAATCCCCTGGAGTACCATGCTACCCATGTGCTCCACTAGCAAGACCGTTCTGTATTTGTGATGCCATTGCTGGTATTGCTGTGGTCTGCTGATGGTTGGCTATGGTACTGTAATGATCCCTTTAAGACCTGTCTAGGGCACCTTTTAATAAATTTCCCTTATTAGGGTCCTTTAGATTATTCTGGACTGGCTGGTACAGAGGCTCAGTGGGAGAGAGTGAGAGTATATAGAAGCATTGCTATGATACTACGCCCTGGCAAGAACAGAGGAGAACAGTAAAACTGTACTGTAATGAGCCTTGTTGGGTTTAGGGTTATGTGCTGGACTAGGCCTGACTATGTGTAGCTTGGAAGAAGTTTAATAAATGTTGCACAAATGGTGATCCTGAGTGATTATACTGGGGACTGCCTTCGTGTCAAACCTACCCTTGTACCTCCACCCACGGGAACAAGACACCATTCAAATGGCATCCAAGGTGGGCCGCCACAGTAATGGTTAGGCAACTCAGCCAATTGAATAGAATGGAGAGGCGAGGGCTGGACATGAGCACTAACCTCTTGTTGAAAAGGAAGAACATCCTGCCTTTCAACTGCAGAGCAAGCTGTGTAGTGGAGAGGGCAGAATGTATCTCATACTCGTATTGCATTGATGAACCTTATTTTAATATAAGACTTGGTGTAAGTGTGTGGCTTGATATACAGCATGGAAATACACCCTCTGACTGGGTGGGTAGATAAACAATCTGAAGTAGCAAAACTGAACTAGGCACTGCGTTATTACATTCTTTTTGATAATAAAATACATACGCTCCCCCAGACCAATTTTACTGCTCATTTTTTAATTTAACATTTGGATGGAGATATGGACGCCGTCCAGACGTTGGAATCTGGGGTGCAATTAGCATGGCTGCTCTTGCTTTATTTCCTTCAATAAGTTCTATTCATTCTGCTTATCAGGAGTCTTTGCATCACGCTTTGACATGCCCTGTTTAGTCAGCTCAGTTTAGCCCTCAATCAGTTATAATGGGAGGGAGCAATGCCATTTAGCTAAAAATAAACAAACAGACAACAAGAAAAAACAATGGACGAAACAAAAGTGAAATTCTTGATTGCATTCTAAATAAACTGACTGATTTGTCACACTGGTTAATGTCACGCACATGTATTCTGCATACAGCTGATTTACAGCATATAAATAATATTTGAAAGATTAAAAGATACCTGAATTGCACAATGATAAGGGAAGTGGGGAAAATGTAAAAACTGGACTGAAGTTAAAAAAAAAAACAGAATTTAAAAGTATACTTTTAATATTGCAGCAACAGAACCTGGATTCCACACTTTAAATGGAAATCATGTAGCCCACATGTACACATAGAGCACTATGACTCCCTGAAATCATACTGTACCCACTCACAAGCCCACATGTACACACACGAGCAATGCAGCTCTAATTCACACAGGCAGCCGAATGAAAGACACTCTCAGTGGGAGGTTAAGGATCCTTTCCTGCTTTTTCAGCATGTTTATTTTGCAAAACAGCCATTCGTTTCCTAACCCCTAATTACTCTGCAGCAGCTCCCTGGCACTCTCTGTCTCTCAGACACACTGGCCCTGAATAGCAAAGCTTTTCCGACCATCGTGGAGGGCTTGTGAAGCAGGGTTTTAACTTTCCTACTGTTTTTCGTGTTCTGAGCAAAAATCTAAAGTAGCCAAGAAGGATGAGACCAGTAGCAAAACCCCAGTTCTGACAGTATGAGGGATGTCATGCAAATAAAGGGGTACCTAATTAACATACCTCCAGTTCAAAAATCCTATATTCTTTTTGGGGACATTTTCAATAACCATTCTACTGTATGTATGCTAGCTTCTGACACAGGTACACAGTGACATTCTGCACGCACGCTGTCCCTCGTGAACGAATGCACAAGAAGCATGACAGCAGAGCGCAAGCCAATCTTCGGAGCCTTCTGACCGTGCTTGTCTACAACGACTACTGTACAAAATGCAACTGTCCAACCTGTTTTTACAAGTAAACATTTCTGAATTGCAGTGTTTAAGTGGATCATAACAGTGTATGATTTTTGATTGGTTTGCTCTAAACGTTTATGGCAAGCATATTGTTGGGGTTGGGGTGTGGGGGGGGGGGGGGGGGGGGGGGGGGGCGACACTGTGTTACTACTAAACATTCCCTCCAGGAAATGCTATCTCACAGACTTTTGTGCTGATTCCATTTCAGTATGTTCAAAAGTTCCTACTAGTTTATATATAAAGAACACATTTAGCAACTCTTATTGGTTTACTTTTAAACAGGGTGGAACTGCGTTACTCTCAAACATTCTCTCAAGGAAACACTATCTCAAAAACTCTTGTGTCGATTCCATTTCAGTACATTCGAAAGTCCCTATTAGTTTCTTTTTAAAAAGGACATTTAGCAATTCTCATTGGTTTACTTTTAAACATTATATTTAGTTTGGGAAAACTGCAAAATGAATGTGCCAATATTTACAAGGATTACTCCCCTGAATCCTGAAAACACCTTTATTGTTGCCCTGCTAATATGTATAACATGTGATTATTGCTGAATAGTTGCACACAATTCTCACACAGCAGATCTAGAGCTTGTGGATCACATGACTGCATACATGTGTACACATTGCTGATGTTTTGTAATAAAGACTTGTGGACTAACCTGCAGCAAAGGTTTATCTAAACTCAGGCTGGCAGTCCCTGCTCCTCCGGCAGGACGCCAGTGTTTAATTTAAACCTATTTATCACACCTGTAATCACAGAATCAACACGCACATCATATTTCAAGATTCTCATCAGTCTGCTGGGGTATACAGTGTTAAACTGAGGTATTTCATTTACTTTAATAACAGAACTATCCTGGTGTTTATGTACAAGTCATTTCCAATGATATGTTAGCATCAGTGATAATAAACATATGTCTTTAACTTCATAGTAGTGGGAATTACCATTGAAATCGTAACACAATACAATTTAGTTTGTATAAATTACTGCAATCAAATTACCAGACATTACCAGATATTGTACCCCCAAAAAATATACATAAATATCATGCATTCCTATAAGGGTCAAGTCCTCAATGTAAATTGCCATGCAACTGTAATAAACTAAAGCTTAAGCACATTTTGTGAAGCTGTTGTAATGGTAAGCGATAGATTTCATTTTTGTAAACATCACTTTTTTAAAGGTGTTCTTTCTGAAAGGTCTACGGTCAATTTACAGAGTGGTAGTGCCCTGTAATTAAGCTTCCTGATTGGTGGATGAAAGTTCTGAAGTTTCTGATATACATTATTTCATTACATTAGATACAACAGCAGTATGATTATACTTATATATCACTTTTCAGTGTCTCCTTTGGTAAAAGCCAGTCAGGGGAATGCAGGCTGTGCAAAGTCCAGAGGGAGCAGTGCAGAGTCCTGGCTGTGTGAAGTCACCAGTCTTCACTGCGGATTCCAGAGGGAGCAGTGCAGAGTCCTGGCTATGTGAAATCACCAGTCTTCACTGCGGATTCCAGAGGGAGCAGTGCAGAGTCCTGGCTGTGTGAAGTCACCAGTTTTCACTGCAGATTCCAGAGGGAGCAGTGCAGAGTCCTGGCTGTGTGAAGTCACCTGTCTTCACTGCGGATTCCAGAGGGAGCAGTGCAGAGTCCTGGCTGTGTGACGAGCATAACGATACAAACTGTTAAAAGAGTAAAATAAATCACTAATTAAAAAATAAACGCCAAACTATTGGTAAGTACAATTATTATCTGTCACAGTTTTCAAGAGCTTTGGGGCTCAGCAACAAATGGATCTGTGCCCATGTGTACAGTTCTGCTCTGGAGTCTCTGTGTTCATGTGCACTGCTCTGCTCTGGAGTCTCTGTGTTCATGTGTACAGTTCTGCTCTGGTGTCTGTGTTCATGTGCACTGCTCTGCTCTGGAGTCTCTGTGTTCATGTGTACAGCTCTGCTCTTGGGTCTCTGTGTTCATGTGCACTGCTCTGCTCTGGAGTGTCTGTGTTCATGTGCACTGCTCTGCTCTGGAGTCTCTGTGTCCATGTGCACTGCTCTGCTCTGGAGTCTCTATGTTCAAGTGTACTGCTCTGCTCTGGAGTCTCTGTGTCCATGTACACAGCTCTGCTCTGGTGTCTCTGTGTCCATGTGTACAGCTCTGCTCTGGAGTCTCTGTGTTCATGTGTACAGTTCTGCTCTGGAGTCTCTTTTCCCATGTTTAGAGCTCTGCTCTGGGGTCTTACCACTTACCTTCATTACACATACTCTACCAGTTTCTTTCTGGCATTCCAATGATTTTTTTGTTTGTGTGTGTGTGTGTATACCCCATGGTTTCTCTTCTCAGTCAGGCGGCTGGGGATGTATTTCATATAATTTTCAAATTTCCTCTAGAAATGGCACAACTCCAGCAAACCCTCCTTAAACTGAAAGGTTATTAAATCCATGAAAAGCCTTAATTCAGAGACAGTGTTCAGTCTTGCCCAAAAACTACCTTTAGCCAAAGCCATACAAAGGCAGTATTCTGTGGTGCTCTGAGAAAGTGTCCTTGTGAATTGTGGCAGTATTGGGGGTGCTTGTTAGGGTGGCAATCCCACATCCTGTAATTTTGACTAACACATCCCTGTGAAAACATGTTGATTACAGCCAGGGTCACTGATATACTACTACAGTTCTGGAAGCGTCCTGATTTCAGCAGCTTTCACAATACAAAACAAGAACCTACAGTATTCACAGCTCTCACTGTGCTGTCCAGAAACCCAGACCAAATAAAGCACACTCTGAACCTCATCGATCAAAAACCAGTGCGAGTGTGAACAAGAAAGGTCCAGTTTCAACTTTAACTGTCAAGTCAGCACATAACACACAGGTATTTAACAGTAGTGACCTTATAAACTGAACGGCAATTAACTTGTGTTTGTCTGCAATGCAGGGAGTACACAAGAGCCCAGGATGCATACATATATTGTAGACTGGCCTAAAGATATATTGTAATTGTATTAGACACATATCAGTTTGCAACATTATCTCCCTTCTGTCTAGATTTTACTATATTTTCTAGCATTAAATAAGGAATAACGTACACCGAACTGTACATAATAAACCTGACATTTCTAAAATGGTGTTCTATGACTTATAAATATAATTGATCAATGTCACCAAATTCTGTGATGGAATGACAGCCTTAAGTGTACAGTAGGGTGGACTTAATTTGTTCGAAGTAAAAGATATTTACTACAAATTATATACACTAAATCCTTATATTGTATTGTTAATTATGTTTCTTAATTATTAATTATGTTTCTTCATTATCTTAAAGTACATAGAAATAAGCAAGAAAAGGGGAAAATGAATAACTATGCTGCACTGTCCCCTAATAACGTTCAGCTTTACACTTCAATATAGGTCATTGGTGTCTGTTAACGATATTCTTCCACAGTCTAACCTTCCATGCACTCACCTTTGTGATGAGGCCTGTCACATAGACCACTTGCAGCAGTTGCAAGGTTTAAAATATTTCTTCAATCTCTGACATACAGAAATGAAAGGGTTTTGCTGTTTTTTTTTTTTTTTTAACTTACAGAAAACCCACTTCCCTGACCGACTCAGCAAGTTCAGCTCGGTGTTCATTGGAAAGTATCCCTACTTCTCAAGGGTCACTCTCTCATTCCCACTGGTATCCCTACTTCTCAAGGGACACTCCCTCATTCCCACTGGTATCCCTACTTCTCAAGGGACACTCCCTCATTCCCACTGGTATCCATGCTTCTCAAGGGTCACTCCTTCATTCCCACTGGTATCCCTGCTTCTCAAGGGACACTCCCTCATCCCAACTGGTATCCATGCTTCTCAAGGGACTCTCCCTCATTCCTACTGGTATCCATGCTTCTCAAGAGATGCTCCCTCATCCCCACTGGTATTTGCAATTAAGAGCCACCAATCTTAAAATAGAAAATCTTTCAGGCTGAAAAAATGCGCCACAGACACAATTGATTAGGGAAATGGTATTTATTTGTATAGGGGTGAGTAACATGACACTTGCAGGAATTCAGCCATGCCACCTCATATTAATGTTTTTATAATTTCCTGGAGATTATTCTTTTGACCTGTTCAAAGATTATTATCTAAAGTAAGCACTTTAACTATTAACTGTGTCTCCAGGTCGAGAGACTCAACCTTAACTATCAATTTACATTTCGTATTTCCCAGTTATATTTTAATTAGCTGTATTCCACATGCTTTGGGTACCTGTACTCACACTATAGCTGCAATTCTAAGTGTGTTAAAAACTCTTCTGTTTGTTCTGTCTGTTGGATTAACGCAAAAGGATCTTCATTTGGTGTTATTTTGCAGATTTATTCTGAATATATGGACAATGACAGGACTGTTTCTGTTAATTATTAGATAATTATCTTGTTTTGTCATGTTTATTAATATGAAGTACCACACCTTGCTGGTCTTTACAATGCTTGCCTGTGTTTTACCATGTTTACACTATGCTTTATTTTAGCGCTATGCTTTTATTATGGTGAACATTTATAAAGGCTATCAATGTACAACATATACATAAGAAATGAAAAAGTAAATTAAACAACAGTTCAACACTTTACAAAAAATGAACACAACATGAACATTTAACAGGTAGTTTTAAAAGAAATACAGTTAGATACTGTACAGAAGAATAAAGGTAAATAATGGGATAAACAGACTCAGTACCATGAAGGAAATGACATCACAAACACATTAATAGAGTACAGTTACCATGGCATCAAAAGCCTGTAAGTACCTCCACTGTTTGTTTTTAAACACTTTTCCTTGACACAGGTATGTTAAACATACCAAAACGTTGGGAAGCTTAAGCTGCAAGCAAAAACTTGCCTTGTATGTGTGCCATCATCTCAGGAAAACTGTAATAAAGATGTGTGCTGATAGCTCCTAATGATGTGCACAGCAACAGGAGAAACAGCAGTGGGTAAGACAGCTCTTCTTTCATGGTTGTGAGATGTGTTTTAGCTGATTACATTATTTTATTACAATGCTGAAACCTACGTGCGGAAAATAAATATGGCTTTTCAGGATTAACTTCACCTCCAGGTCCAACTATGTCATCTTACACGTATGTTTTAAAGACTTCTTGCAAGACCTACAGCATTCTGGGGTAAACAGGGATGAACTGGGACAACATGAGATAAAGTACAATTTACACCAGCAATGTGACACGCAAGCTGAGCGAGAGCTGTAGCAGAAACTATTTATTTACTTCAAAGAGCAAATCAATATTTTTCTTGGCTGGAATTAGTCGGTATCAACCAGCAAACGAAGCGAGTAACTGAAATCCTTCCCTCACTTCCAGTGTACTGGCCTGTAAACAAGCTGCTTTTTAAATTCTTTTTAAACATCTCCTCTGAAGGGTCTAAAGCAGTGCTTCTCAATCACTTTGCCACTGTGGGCTGCATATGCAGCTCTCTGTGGGCCTCATTTAGTAAACGGAGGTAAATTACCAGACTTACCGTGTGGCAGGGGGAAGCCACACCGCGCGCAAAAATGAATGAGCAGTAACGCTATTCACTAAGCTAATGATATGCACAAATAAAGCATGCTAAATGAGCGTTTGCAAGTTGTCACAATGCGCAGAATTCAGCTCTCAGAATTCAACACGCGGAAGTATGCATGAGGTTTACACACACTGTATTATATGTATATATACTGTATATATATATATATATATATAGATAGATAGATATGGGCGCTCAAAAGAAAAGGTAAGTACAATTCTGAGTTTGTCACAATGACAAGGACCAAGGAGGACAGAGTGAGGAATCTAAAGTCTACAGACCAGGAACTCAATGTATTAGCAGAATAAACAAGAACATTAACGTCAGTGAAACATTAAGGACAAAATAAATGCGCTAGGTAGGAGGACGGGGGTCCTGTCCCAAATCACAGCGTCCCGCAAGACAGTCAAAGCAGAGAAAGTAATTGATAATGGAACATTTATGTTTAACTCTGCAAATCAAGTAAATATTTGTTTGTTCCACCTCTGATTTATTTTGTACATTTTCTAGTTTTGTAAACCTTTAAAACATATGTTGACACATTAATTACAATGACTGTGTAATTCCTATAGCCTATTTTGCTGCCTTTAATCCCAAAATATGAAACGCAGGAGAAACTGCAAACCTGAAATGACAAAAACCAAAGCTTTTGTGTTTAGAAATTATTTTGCCGTAGTAACCAAAGGCACGGCATTGATGCTGGACCGTGCACAGCTACTGCAGCGCTGTTTCTACGTGATAAAAATATGAAATGAACAGAGCAGGTGAAAAATAATGGAAAATACTGTAAGGCAGGCAGTCACATACACGATTTCTGTGAAATTTGTGATATCTGGAATTTTTCAGAGCCCTACATAAGGCCAGTATGATCTCTGTGCTCAATCTGTATCTAGTTATTACCTCCTCCTCACACAACCCTAGTAATGTCTGCCTGGCCCGAAACACTCTCTCCCTGACCCTTCTTCTCGCTCTCCTGTGCAGCTCTTTTACTGGTTCTGTGACACTGCCTGGTTTCAATAAGCGGTACTTTTAACACACGCTGAGGCACCTGGTAAAGTTAGCGCATAGTTAAATATGGTTTGCATATCAAATACCTCCCTCGCGGTATTTTGTGAATTTTATTCATTATATTTAAATGACTCAAACGTTGTGCTTTTTAAATTAGCAAAATAAGACAACATATATAAGTGTTAAAATTAGTTAGCTTTTACACTTACATTAGTGAGAGATCTGTCAACTTCCTAATTGCGTCACAGTCTGGTTGGAGACGGGTGACAGCTGAGCATGAAGGGCTTTCTGCCTTCAACTGCCAAGTTGCGATGCTTCTTTCTTTCATCTGTCCCTGTACTTTCTTTCCTTTCTGAAGCCTCACAAGGTCGTTTCTCTCGGCTAACAATAAAGCGATCCATTTTCTCCATTCTGGCCTATTCAACTGCTCTGCTCTAACGATCTTTACGTAATTAAAAAAATAATAATTTGAGCATGATGTCACATGGGCCGCAGCTGTTTGCTGGTTGGGCCTCAAGTGGCCTGTGTGTTATGGGTTGAGAACCTTGGTCTAAAGTGAAACCAGTCTTGCAGTCACAACACTCATAAACACACAATAACCACACACTGGCACATCTGTAAACACCCGTTCTACACAATTAAAAGATGCAAGTATCCTGTTTCTTGTTTACTTTAAACTCTTGGCTCCTTGTTTTTTGTTTACAGTAAACTTGTCCTGCTTTTGAAGTTTCTTATACCGTATTAAATGTCCGTCAAATAGTTTAGTGATAAATGATAGGAAAAGTTTCCTAAGAGGCAATGAATATCTCATGATGGAAATAGTGAAGATGCCTCACATGTTTTCTTATATCTTGTGAACTGCTCATGTAATTCTGCTGAAATGTGATATGGGCATTCCTCAGCAGAGGTTCTGGAGTGTGGTCTAATTCAGTGTGGTCTAAGTCAGCAAGGCTTGTGGTCTCTAATTGGGCCAATAAAGGCTACAGACTCTTCGGAATGGCAAATCTAAAGACACGCTGTTACAATATGTAAGTCAGTCCACATACTGTGAATGTAATTCTGATGGCCTACCTTTTTCACAGGTACATCAGAGTGTAACCATTAACCTGTCCCTCTGCAACACTTTCTCAAGTGGATGGAGTGGTGCCTTCACTTGCTAGGAGACAGCTGTGCGCATTGGGTGTCTTATCCATTTTGCATAGCATAAACAACTCATACCGATGGCTAGAAGCAAAGGAAAAGCACAATAAAGTGTTCATTTACACATTTTCATTCATCCGTTTACTCCAGTTGTTGGTTATATGTTGTTTTATTGCTGGGGTCCGGGTGGACCCCAGGTTACCAGGAAAGTTAGTTTTCTCACGTGTCCTTACAAGGGTTAAATGAGATACTGTGAATGAATGAGACACACTGTGGAGCTCAAGGACAGCCCTGTGGTAAACAACAGTGCAGCCATGATAAAGCAAAGAGACATAAAGTGTGTGAAAAAAAATATAAAACGAGGCCATATTGAAGGCTGTATCTTGAGAAACCATGTGTCTTTTTTTTATTAAACTATCCATTGTACATGTAGGTGATGGGGCTCTTTAGAGGGGAGTTCAAAGCTGCAGCCAAACCTGATTAGCTTGATGAAAAGTGGGTGACAAATTGACAAATTGACATGTCAAAGTGAAAAATAAAATCTACAAATTGTTCTAAATTAATTACAAATAGAAAACAGAAAATAATTGATTGCATAAGTATTCACCCCCTTGAGTCAATATTTGGTAGAGGCACCTTTGGCAGCAATTACAGCCATGAGACTATTTGGATAAATCCCTAACAGCTTTGCACATCTGGACACTACAATTTTTGCCCATTCTTCTTTGCAAAATTGCTCAAGCTCTGTCAAGTTGGATGGGTACATTTGGTGAACAGCAATTTTCAACTCTTTCCACATATTCTCAATTGGATTGAGGTCCAGGCTTTGACTGGGCCACTCCAGGACATTGACCTTTTTGTTTTAAGCCACTCCAGTGTGGCTTTGGCTGTATGTTTGGGGTCATTGTCCTGCTGGAAGATGAAGCTTCTCCCAAGTCCCAGGTTTCTTGCAGACTTCAGCAGGTTTTCCTCCAGGATTTCTCTGTACTTTGCTGCATCCATTTTGCCCTCTATCTTCACAAGCTTTCCAGGCCCTGACGCAGAGAAGCATCCCCATAGCATGATGCTGCCACTACCATGCTTCACGGTAGGGATGGTGTTCTCAGGATGATGTGCGGTGTTAGGCTTGCGCCAAACATAGCGCTTAGCATTGAAGCCAAAAAGCTCTATTTTGGTCTCAACAGACCATAGAATCTTCTTCCACTTGGTCTCAGAGTCTCCCACATGCCTTCTGGCAAACTCTAGCCGAGATTTGATGTGAGTTTTTTTCAACAATGGCTTTCTTTTTGCCACTCTCCCATAAAGGCCAGTTTTGTGAAACACCCGGGCTATTGTTGCTGTATGCACAGTGTCTTCCAGCTCAGCCGTGGAAGACTGTAACTCCTTTAAAGTTGCTATAGGCCTCTTGTGGCCTCAGTTTTTGAGGATGGCTTGTTTTAGATAGATTCACAGTTGTGCCATATTCTCTCCATTTCTTAATAATGGACTTTACTGTGCTCTGGGGGGATATTCAATCCCTTGGAAATGTTCTTATTTCCTACCCCTGATTGGTGCTTTTGAAGAACCTTAGGGTGTTAGGGGACAGGCTCCTCCATTCCATCACATATAAAGCATGTTGTTAGCCACAATCGACTTGGACAAGACCATCCCAGCATAGTTCACCATTGCTAGGCTGTCAAAGCTCTTCTTGTTTTACGAGGGACTGGAACCTATTAGGCAAGGCACGCCACTGGCCGGACTGTAAGCTGACTCTTTATTGAGAAATGATAATGATTTTCGGACTGCTTTTCTCTCTCCTCCTCCTCTCGCTGTCAAATTAAATGCAAATGTTTAACTCGAACTGCATCCAGTCAGCTGTTTTCAACCCAAGTCTCACTACAAATCCAGATCTGTTTTTCCATTCCATTATTTAATTGGGTTTTATTAAAATGACTGTAGGTTGGATTAAATGGGTATGTTTTAAATCAAGGCTAATAGGCTGTTTGACAGAGATTCACCAGATTGATAAACAGACACTGGCAATTACTTCAAGTGCCCTGTGAGAGGTCCATGCTGAGTCCCATATTCCTTATTCAAAAGTTTTATTACCATCATGGGTTGTTGCTAAGTAATAATGGTCAAACACACTTTTTCCCTGGAAAATATAATGATTTGATTACTATATACTATATTTTCATGAAATGCATAGTTCCATTACAATTAAAAGCGTCCAGATTACAGGCTATAGTGTATCACATACAGCAGTGTTTATTATGACAAATGTTGGAATGGTCGCTTGTTTTTGGATACATTGGATGTCTTCCAGTTTGATGATGGCAACACTGCACTACTGTTGTTGTAAAAACAAATGGGACTTCTTGGTATAAGGGTCATGCTGGCTCAAATAGAAGTGAATGGACCAAGACTGAAAACCAAGGTCTGTTTACGTGCTGCATGGGTCAATATAACCCATGCACAAACACTTGCGATGTACTGTTAACATATACATTTAAAAATCCAGCTCTATTTATATTTATATTGGCCAACCTTTATTTAGTCCATTGTGAAAGTAATCCCATTAAGTGGCTGAGAGAGGTGACCAATTGTGATGTCAGCATTTAGAATTTACTTTGCAGTTGAATAGCATTCTGATCCTCTGGTATGGCTTTTTAAAGCAGGTGATGTGAACCGTACCAATGTTGAGAATAAAGCAAGGTAAAAACTGAACAGGGTTGGCTGATGTCATGAATTGGGTTTCTTTGTGCTGTGTTTTGGAATACAGCAGGTGAAACATGTGCTCTGATTGGAGGTCCTCAGGAGTCTGAGTGTCATTGCAGTGACTTCTTAATATGAATGTTAGAAAGGGTTTCAGTCAAATGCACAATGTTCTCTCTTCTTCTTTGCCTGGTCTACAGAATGGCTCTTGTGGTAAAGGCATGGTCGTGTGGTGTGCATGGTGAGTCATGCAGTCAGAGGAGGGTTTACTGAGTCTCCAGTGAGATTCATATTAGAGGAGGGGTTAAAATTTACTTGGGCTTGATTTACGTCATTAAAGTGGGTCTTATGTCTGTAGTGTAGTAATGTCTTAAGTTTTGTGCTTATAGCTTATACGTATGGTTCAGTTGACTGTATTTCCTAACAGTTTCTAATAAAATGGCCTATAAAGTTTTTGGGATGTTGGGATCCCTGAGTAGTTCCCCCAGTAAAAGCATGGCTAAATGGTGTGTAGGGGGAGTCATACAGTCAGGAGAGCGCAGGTTCATGTCCTGACTGTGCAAAGTTGACGGTGTTCGCTGGGGATTCCAGAGGGAGCGCTACATTGGCCTTGGTGCTCCCGCAGGGTAGGAGGCAAAACTGGAAGGGACTGCTTCTCCACACTACAGAGGACTTACCAGCCAGGCGCCTAGTGAGCTCAGACAGTTCCGGGGTGTAGAAGAGCAAACTGGCTTGGTTTTGGGCTAAAGGAGGCCCACTGAACTTTCAGTTCCCCTGAGCTGTGTGGAATTGCAGCAATGAGGAGGTAAAATAATTGGGCACTCTAAATTTATATGAAATTAAAGAAAGAATGAAAGAAAGAATAGTGTTGTCAAATATGTTTTCTTTTGTTTTTCTCAGACTACACATTGAAATTTTATGTTTGGGATCATTGCATTAGGTAGAGTGGAATTTGACTGGTGGGGTAAATAATTGGGAAAATCCATGTTTGACAAAATGTATATTTAGCTAATGATGCAAAACAAGACGCAGGTGAAGCTTTCTGCAGCACTTGTCCATATGGGGGAGAATTATGTACT
Source organism: Polyodon spathula (assembly GCF_017654505.1). Taxonomy (NCBI): domain Eukaryota; kingdom Metazoa; phylum Chordata; class Actinopteri; order Acipenseriformes; family Polyodontidae; genus Polyodon; species Polyodon spathula. The sequence goes on along the minus strand of NC_054549.1, from coordinate 2,188,370 downwards.
GTGGTGTAAGCATACAGTGACGTAAATGTGTGTGTAATACACTGCAGCACAATTTACACTATAACATAAATACAGCTGCTTATAAATATGAACATATGCCTGTTCAAATGAATTAGATTTGGTGCTTTTGTCTTTCTTTTACTCAAACGTTTCAGTGTCCAGCACCCTCTTTATGTGCTGCACAATGTTCAACCTAACCCTAACCCCAACCCTGTCCCTAACCCTAACACCAAGCCTATCCCTAACCCTAACCCCAAGCCTATCCCTAACCCTAACCCCAAGCCTATCCCTAACACTAACCACAACCCTATCCCTAACCTTAACCCCAAGCCTATTCCTAACACTAACCCCAAGCCTATCCCTAACACTAACCACAACCCTATCCCTAACCTTAACCCCAAGCCTATTCCTAACACTAACCCCAACCCAATCCCTAACACTAACCCCAACCCTATCCCTAACCCTAACCCCAAGCCTATCCCTAACACTAACCCCAACCCTATCCCTAACATTAACCCCAACCCTATCCCTAACCCTAAGCCCAACCCTATCCCTAACACTATCCCCAACCCTATCCCTAACACTAACCCTTTTCTGATATGAACTGTGTACTTACATATATCATGCTAAAAGATGTACACGTTAAGTGCATTGTAACTATGCATAATAACATTGTTATTATGTGTAAGTAGACATGTATTTACTAAGTAACTACAGTAGAGACACTGAATGTAAAGTGTTACCCATCCTCCTTCAATAAAGTGTGGTGTCAGCAATGGTTATAGATTGCATGGCTACAATACTAGTTACACAGGACCAGTTCCCAAGGTAAAATACAATTCTTCCATACACTTCTCCCTGGTTATACCACCAATTACGGGACAGGTGTCAAACTCCCATTACAGCACTGATGGCAATATAATGAGGGCCATTAAAATCAATCACCAACGAAAACCCTATAGGTCAGCAATCAAATGTTGTTGTTTTTTTCAAGACAAAAATCACATTAGTGAGTTCTATATAGAAAACAACGTAGAGGATATCCTGTCAAAGTTAAGACTTACTTGTTTTAGTATTTAATGCACTTTAATTGGTTTGAATTGAGTCTCCCTTGTGTTGGCTGTACAAGTAAGGAGACTTCAATGCTATTAACTATATTTGTTTGGTTAGATGCTAGATGGCTAGGAGGAATATCTTGTATAATGGGTGGCATTATAACGAGGGTATGATATAATTGAAAAATTGAGTTATTTTCTGTGTCTTTACACGCTTATGTCACTAACCAGGTAAGTACCTGCAATGTCCATTAAAAACATGTATTATTGTATTATTGTAATATACAGCTTCTAAATAAAGGGCACAGAGGCAGCAGTGTAAACAGCAGGGTTTTCGTCACTCCAAACACAAGCACGTACTGTTGCTGAGATAGTTTCCCTTTTCCAAGCAACTCAACTCAATTCCCAGGCTTGCACCAGGAGAGAAGTTTTAAACATTCCTAAAGCAACTGAGGCAATACAGAATATGAACATCCGCCCTCCCTCCTTTTATTTTTTTACCGCTCTGTGACAAAGTATACATTATTATTATTATTATTGTTATTATTATTATTATTATTATTATTATTATTATTATTATTATTATGTATTTATTTATTTATTTCCTAGCAGGCGCCCTTACCATTTGGATTTTTCATGTGATCTTCTAAACTCAGTGAGATCCTTCCATTACTTTATTTACAGTATTTGGATTTGGACATTGCTGCATTTTTTCTTTTCTTTTGATCCTTTTTCTGGGACTGTTTAGTTTTCTTTTGATACTTTTTTTAGCTTAATTTTTCTTTATAAATTCTGTGTTTTGTATTGTTTATTCACTCGATTAATTATTCTAGTTGTTTATTAGTCTTGTGTTTGTTTTCATTGGCTATTTATTCTGACATTTCCAACCTTTAACTATATTTTGCAATAAACCATATCTTCTTTGTTCTGATCTAACCCCCCCAAAGGTCCTGCTGACTCATTGGCTTCACCTAGGAAATCATGTTAATGGATCATGTAAAGACCATGTCAAATCCTGCAATGGAAGATCTTCCTGGTGACCTCAGAGCTGGTTGTGCATTTCAAGCCTCCTACTTTCAGAGAAGGTTTGATGATGTTCCAACTGTTGGCATAGCTTTTCAAGTTCTCTTAGACTGTCTTGGTTTTCAGCACAGGAGTATAACACCACACTGGCCTCATGCACCAGCAAAGTCAAGAGGTCCATGAAAACACTAAACTTCCACCCACGTGCTGGTTGGCAATTGTGTTATCAGTTATAGATCTCTTGAATTGTCAGTCTCAGCAGCTTGGCAGAGTAGACAGTCCTGAATGCAGTCTTCTATGCGACCACTGATACCTGGGAACCAGACCTTGATTGGCTGTGGGTTTATGAGCTAAGGCAGAGGTGCAACGTTACTACTTACTTGGAATGACCTTCTATCTAGAGGAAGCTGTTACCCACTGTGGGTAGCTACATGTCAACTTATGGCCATTGCCAGGGTTTGATGCCAGAACAGTTGTCGAGACATGGGTGTCAGGCCGTCTGCTTTCTAGATGATCCAGAGGGCTTCCTCTGCTGTAAGGAGCATAGTGTCATTTGAAATTAATCTTTTTTTTGTCTTAACGCATAGCCACTAATTCACATTTAATACAATGAGAATAGTTAATATTTCTAGTTATCTGGTTAATGTTCTTCTTATACTTAAAAGCACTGCCCATGGATCCATAATGAATTTCAAAGGAATAGTACAAGAAAAACAGATACACCACTGCAATTTCTATGGAGAGGTAGCCTTCATTTTAAACAGGATCATCTGTGTAAAATGGGCACAATCCAATGAATTTCATTGAAGTTTAAAAACTGGCTTCAGTTTGTACTGCACTAATCAGGGACCACCCTAACACTTAATAAGAAAAGATGCTAATACACTGTGCTGGTCCCACATTTCGCAACCATTACTGGAAGCTGTTAACAATTTTACTGCCCCAAAGTTCAAAACAACAAGTGTAGGCAAGTGACAGGAACCGCAGTGACTCCATGGGTTAAGGACGAAGTTGTTATTAAACCCAGATGAAAACAGCACTATTAAGGTTAGGACTATTTCAAGAGGAGGGGCTGGAGGATTCAGCATGTGACAATCTAATCAATGCCATGTCGAGATGAAGGATAGATAAGGACCACCACCGGGTGCCTGGGGCGCACTCTCACTGTCTAGCTATTTCCCACTTCCCTCAAGCTAATTTCAGTCCTCGCACTGTAAGAATGAGCCTGGTGCTTTCTTCACACATGCCAAGTTTAGCACATTATATGTTAAGCTAACACATTTTGCCCCAGTCTAACATAGAACAGATTGTGTGGAGAAAAAATATCAAACACATTCTGTAGAGCCATGGGAGCCCATCTCATTCCAAGTGAGCTATAAAAAATAATGTGTTTTTGTTTTCTTTTAGCTTTCTATCATTCAATCTTTACAGGCCTGCAGCTCTGCCAGGGATGATAAAAGACAAATGCTTTTCAAGGCTTTAGTTTGATTCTTTATTTTTTCCTTTGGGACTGGGATCATGTATATTATGGCAATAACACCTGACTCTGATATTACAGCGTTTTTCTATGGCAGTAATGAACTGAACTGAAACCAGACAAGAATTCCAGATGTGGAGAGTATTATTGTGGTTTTAAACTGTTTGGCCACTTTATTATGGCCTGCACCTATTATCAGCCTTGACACTGCGAGACGTAAACTCCACAAGGTGCTGGAAGGTGTCCTGAGAGATCCATTCACTCATTCATATGCATATGATAAGCCTCTCTAACCATCTTTTCCCTCACTGCCTGTTAGCTGCAATAGCTGTCTCTCTGTCTTGGTCCCTTCGTTTCACCGTGGCTGATGAGCTCTGAAGACGAATGTCTTGGAGCAGAGGCCAACATGACTGTCCTTGCTACTGTGGCACCTACTCAATGTGCACACACTTTTTTTCAATGCTGTTCACACCTTTTTCCAATGCTGCTGGGTTGTTTCCCACTCCAGGTAGATTGTTTGCAGCTGTGCAGCTCTCACAGCTTTACAGTGCTGCAAGGATCACATCACTTGATAACCCTCATTTGCTTATCTAATTCAGGGTAACACCCAATCCAACTGTTCCTAATAAAGTGGCAGTGTACAGTTGATTGTTTTCTGTTTTGTATTTCGGTTTTGTATTCTACTGCTGGGAGCGAAGTAGTAACTTAAAAATAAAGGTGACACTTTACTCTAATTACTGTGTAGTTGCATAGTATTTACTTAGTAAATACATGTGTACTTACACAATTACAATGTTAGTATGCATAGTTACTAGGTATGTTCCATGTGTTGCTACAACTGTTTAAATAACATGCTTGTAATTTTTCTTTTCGTTGTTAACATCCTGACAACTTGTTACACTTATAACACAATTGTTTAAAAAAAGAGTGCAACAACACAAGCCCTGCGGGTGAGTGAGACACAGCAGAACGTTGGCCAAACTAAACAAAACACAAACAAACTAAATACAAGTACCCCTCAGGAGAGTGAGAAGGGACGTCACCTCCCTAGCAACAAGCCTCCTATGTTGGGAATGGGTTCTTTCAATGCAGCAGGTTTGTATATTTGAGAAAGGAGAGGAAGACTCATGAAATTAGTTGGAGACTTAAGCTGATGAGAAGTAATTTCCAACAATAGTACAAATTCAAACTCTGTGCTGCTTTTTATGTGAAAAATGAGAAAAGGCAGATCAACAAAATAAAACAAAATATTTACGATATATTAGGTGAAATGGAATTAATACACTGGGCCACACAGATGATAAACGGACCTCGAGATGTGGGTTACTTGTTCCGGCTGTAAAGAATTAAAAGTGTTGCTCTATTTTAAGGTGGTTCATTGGAGCAAAGTAGTCTGAAATGTGCATTATTTTGCTCTACCAGCATTCACTCATGCAGAAATGAAAATGAAAAAATGACATTCCGCAACACTGACATTAATCACATTGATGAGCACATCTACAGAAATACAAATTAAAAAAGATAATGAAAGAAAGGAGAATCACCACGCAGAGCTCACTGCACAGAAGATAATAAATCTCCCCCTGCTAAACACCCTGTTGCTGTTGTCGTGTTTGGCAGCCACCCTGGTCCTCCTTTCCCAGCACGCTAATAAAGTGTGAGGTGTTCCAGATCCCGAGGAGACGTAGCTCTGTAATATCCTGCTTTTAAGAGGCAGCAGGCATTAAGCCACAGAGTATTTTTATTACTTCTGTGTAAAGATAGACTGATTCCAGATAACGCATTCCAAGCAGCCGAGTGGGGAGCTACAAGGAGGCTATGGAGAGCCATCCAGGTTTAAAAGCAATTGAAGAGGAATTAGCCACTCTACAAATGGAGTACTTGCGTTTACTTTCTTTTAAATGCTTTCACTTGTCTGCCAGTACCTTAATACTCATATCTTAGGGTCCCCACCGACCCGTCAGGTGGCACACGGTCTGCCCAATCAGGTGTGACGGCTCAGAAGAGCCCCCTCTCGTGAGAAGCTTTCTCTTTTAGAAAGCTGTCTTTTCAAGCCAAGCACAGCCTGCACCTGCTGTGAGCCTGCAAAGCATTTCTATTTGTGTTGTGCCTTCTCTATGCTGGTCTATTACATATATGTTTTTTTTTTAATTATGTATTGAGATTCACCTGAAGTTGTCTATAGAAACCACTACAGTGACAGATCCAAATGATCTCATCCTCTGTACTCATCTTGAATGATAAGTGTGTGATTTATTAACATTATATATTTTACTGAATTAAACGGCATACAGGGATTTTAATTTACCCTTCACTCTGCTCTCCTACTAGGAAAGCACAATATATTTGGCTGACAGGGCAAATTCACCTGGATATTTATGTTCCAAGGCCATTCCGCTGTGTAAATTATACCCCCCTCCCTGTCGGACCTTGCTCTGGGGTGGCCATTTAATGGTGGGGTGTGTTTATAACCTGTCACTGATGTAAGATACTTCATAACAGAACCAAATCAGTTACAAGTGTCGTGTCCCATTTGTTTGTTTTTTTTTAATTATTTTGACATATTAAAGTTCATTGGCCAATATTAGAAATTTTATTCTGTAAAATGTTTAGAAAACCAATAAAACTATTTGTAAATAAAATAAACAGATATAGCAGAGCTTAATGGAATATACAACCTCTAATGCTTCAATTATTAGCTGAATTGTTTGGTTCACAGATATATTTGGTTTTAATGGGAAAAGCTTGTAATCCTAAAACTAAAACCAACTGGACTATAAGAAATGCCAATACTTGTGGTTTTATACATGACTTTGTATAACAAACCTTGTTTAAGAAAGCCATCACAAAGTCCTACACAATAAAAGGGACATTTTCAAATGGTTTTTAAATAACAAAGAATGTTCAAGCCTATTTCAAACAGGAACAACCAAGAGGTCATTTTCACCTATTTTTAACTTTTTTATCTAAGAATTCCTCGGCCTGATATTAAATCCTCCACTCTAGGACATTTTTCTTGAGCTCAGTGTCTTGTATGAGGGTACACTCATTGTTCTTCATCTTGTATGAGGGTACACTCATTGCTCTTCATCTTGTATGAGGGTACACTCATTGCTCTTCATCTTGTATGAGGGTACACTCATTGCTCTTCATCTTGTATGAGGGTACACTCATTGCTCTTCATCTTGTATGAGGGTACACTCATTACACTCTCTTCATCTTGTATGAGGGTACACTCATTGCTCTTCATCTTGTATGAGGGTACACTCATTTCTCTTCTTCTTGTATGAGGGTACACTCATTTCTCTTCATCTTGTATGATGGTACACTTATTTCTCTTCATCTTGTATGAGGGTACACTCATTGTTCTTCATCTTGTATGAGGGTACACTCATTGCTCTTCATCTTGTATGAGGGTACACTCATTGCTCGTCATCTTGAATGAGATTACACTCATTGCTCTTTATCTATAATTTTTTGGAAGTAAAGCACACTGTGAGGGTTAGGTGAAAATGATTAGGGAAAAAGGCAGGACAGCAGGCAGCCGTTGAAACAGTAATTCCACTAAACGCTTTTTATTTGATTTTTAAACTAATAACATATACAGGCACACATTTGTTTGCTACAGTTTCCTGTTCATTTTGCAATATCTGTAAATTATTTAGAGATATCTTTAAACAAACATAAAGTTACTTTGAGATATCTTCAAATGATTTAAAGATATCTTTAAATAATATGGAAACCATATGGATTTTGTAGCGGGTTTTAAAGACATCTCTAAATTATTTGAATATTTCTCTAAATGACTTCTAAATGAATCAAGGTCCACATTTTACTTCATTCCATCCACAGTCTGACATGGAAATACACATATTTGAAATCAAGGCATTAACTTAACCCTTTGATGGGTCCAGTTAATATGCAGATAGAGGGGTTTGCAGAAGTATTCAGCTCCTACCAATAATGTCACATTTTGTTGAATTACAAATAATGTATGCACAGTTTTTTTTTTTTTACTTTTTTATTCAAATCTCTAGTAGTTATACTGAACACTGTTATATGAGGAGGAGGTTAAATATCAGCAAAGAAAAAATACAAAATGAAATTTACTGGTTGCTTAAGTATTCAGCCCCTCAAGTCAGTACTTGGTAGAAGCACCTTTTGCAGTAATTACTGCTGAGTGTTTTTGGATAGGTCTCTCCTAGCTTTGCCATTTTTGCCCATTCTTCACGGAAAAATTGCTCCAGTCCTGATACATTTGTTGGGAATCGTTGATAGACTGCAATCTTCAAGTCTCCCCATAAATTTTTGACTGGATTCAAGTCAGGACTTTGACTGGGCCACTCAAGAACATTAATTCTCTTCTAGTTCAACCACTCCAGTGTGGCTTTGGCTTTGTGCTTCGGGTCATTGTCCTGCTGAAATGTAAATTTCCTCCCCAGTTTCAGACTCTTGGCTGACTCAAACAGGTTTTCCTCAAGGGTTTGCCTATACTTTGCACCCTTATATCCTGACTAGCTTCCCAGTCCCTGCTAAAGAGAAGCATCCCCATAACATAATGCTGCCACCACCATGCTTGACAGTTGGGATGGTGTTGACTGGGTGATGTGCAGTTTTAGGCCAGACATAATGCTTGAAATTTAGACCGAAAAGTTCAATTTTTGTCTCGTCTGACCACAAAATCTTTTTCCAAATGTTGTAGGGACCGGCTTATTGTTGATGTGTGAACACTGACTCCCATCTCAGGCACAGAACTTTGCAGATCTCTCAAGGTCATTGTTGGCTTCAGAGTGACATCCGAACCAGTTTCCTGCTGCCCGGCTGCTCAGTTTGGGAGGGCGACCTGATCCGGGTAGTGTCTGGGTGGTATGATGCATCTTCCACTTTTTAATGATGGACTTCACTATGCTGAGAGGACTAATCAGTGCCTTTGAAATTTTCTTGAACCCTTCTACTGCTCTGTGCCTCTACCACTTTATCCCTGACTTGTTTCGAAAGCTCCTTGGTCTTCATTGGTGCTTTGTTGGATCATTATGTGAGTTGCAGTTTGAAAGTCTGTATATACCTGAGGGAAATTTATCTATAAGTTAAACCACTTTGAGTACACACAGGCTGAAACCATTTCACTAATTGTGTGACCTTTCAAACAAATCATTTGCACCTGAGCTGATTTAGGGCTGCAGTAGCAAAGGGGTGGAATACTTATGCAACTGAGATTAATCTGTTTTTCTCTGTAAATCTTACTTATTTATATTCTATATACATTTTTTTACTTTATCAATGTGGAGTAGTTTGTGTAGATTCTACATGTAAAGTCTAATTTGAAAGCATCATGGAGTATGCTCAGGTGCCAACAAAATGTGAAAACTTTGCAGGGGGGTAAATACTTCTGCAAACCACTGTACAGTTTTAAACTTTTAAACAAAAAGTAAACAAATATGGAAATAAAGATAATACTGCTGTTGATGTAGCAAAATGATGTAGCATTTTGATGTAGCAAAATAATGACCCTTCATTATTCTTGTCTTTGACTGGCTGTTTAAAATGACATTTTCCTTGAATGCTGGTATTCTTTTTTCAAGATGACTATGGCTGCTGGAAGAAGGGGTCTTACTACTAGTGTTCTTTTTTTTATGCCAAGATTTGGAAAAGCTGCACACAGTGACATTGATTCAGATGATGGCGTCATTCCCTAGTATTCTGACACTGAATTGCTAGCAGCCAGTGCTGATCACTTGTCACCTCCGAAGTAAAAACAGTGAGTCTGAATGGTCAATGCAGCCTGCTTCTTCTATGCAAGAGTGGACCAGTAACTAACGAACCCATATCCTGTGCATGGAGACTCTGAATCAGCTTCTGAAGGCACAGTGTGGGTATGTACAAATACTGCTGGACACAATGGAGTGAAACACAGACCATGACCAACTTCATCTGCCAAACACTTTGTACTTGGGAACTGTGTTATGACAGCATTCAAATCGTTAGTGAGACAATATAGTCTTATAATGTCCTAAAATAATTCATTTTCTGAAGAGATGTCTCCTATAGACAATATGCTAACAGAAATTATAATTTTAATAAAACCACAGAAATTATAACTAAAATGACCCCGCTGTCTTTCCAGGGTGGCAGATTTCCCATTTGTTCTAGTATTAAGTATGAAATGCCAGGCCTGAAAAAGGGACAGGATTGACGGAGATGGGCCTAAACGTGCTTTCTCAGCTCAGCTAAATGTGCTTTCTCAGCTCAGCTAAATGTACTTTCTCAGCTCAGTTAAATGTGCTTTCTCAGCTCAGCTAAATGCGCTTTCTCAACTATGTTAAATGTGCTTTCTCAGCTATGTTAAATGTGCTTTCTCAGCTATGTTAAATGTACTTTCTCAGCTCAGTTAAATGTGCTTTCTCAGCTATGTTAAATGTGCTTTCTCAGCTATGTTAAATGTGCTTTCTCAGCTATGTTAAATGTGCTTTCTCAGCTATGTTAAATGTACTTTCTCAGCTCAGTTAAATGTGCTTTCTCAGCTATGTTAAATGTGCTTTCTCAGCTATGTTCTGTGTTTGTTCACAGCATGAACTTCCACTCGATCTCACCAGGACTACCTGCGTGCAATGCAGACAGAACAAACCTGTATTCAAGAAGCAATTGGAGCCCTGTCCATGCTGCAGACATGCAAGCAGTGAGCTGCTTCTTCAAACTTGTTCCTATAAGTTTTAAGTAATTGAATCTAACAAAATTATCTCACAAATCTTACTCATTTTGCATTAGAACCCTGGGTCTCAAATGTGTAGTTTTGAAAGAATCACATGTTATAGCAAACATTTAATTTTGAAACAGATGTCTGGTACTATTGTAGGTTAAATAAAGTTCCCAGTTTGCTTTCCTTGCCTTCCCGGAAGTCTGTTACTGCTTTACTTCTTTGGTCATTTCACCCAGTAGTGTCTCCTGGGTCAAAGAATGTTACTGGCTGAAAGCATGTCAGTCAATGGGGGAAGTCACAAATTGGGTATTTACAGAAAAGAAGGCTGTGAAGGGGTGGGGACAAATCACCCTCCACAGGAAGTGCAAAATAGAGATTTCTTTGACCCAGTGTAGTAGCAGTGTAGTAGATATCTGTTTTAAAGACCTGTTTGCTAAAGCATGTGTTTCTTTCAAAACTGCACATTTGAGACCTATATGATGAATGCATGTGCATGGCAGAGAAAATGTGTGGAATTGTTTTGTTAGCTACTATCACTTTAATATTTTAACCAGAACACTTCTATTCCAAAAGATTGCTCTCACATTCCTCTTCTAAATGCTTTACTCAGTTTAACATTTTGTAGTTATAAACACCTTGGTATCTGGTTATACAGTCAGTGCCTTGGGAGAAGTAAAAACAAGTGGCTGTCCCAATTAAACAAGAGACATTTGAGACAACCTTAGCCACACTTTTTTTGTTTCTGAATAAATGTTAACTGCATCATTTAAAAGAGTTAATTGTTTTTTTTTTAATTCCTAAACAAAATGAATAGCTGTTTTTTATTTCTACATGAAACGAAAAAGAATGAAATCAGATCTTATCACGAGACAAGACACCTGCGATATTGACACGCCAACTTTCTTTGCAACAGCCACAGGAGACTCCAGCAGCTCCTTCAAGAGTTCAACATGGTTTATGCAATTTACTCAAGTCACAGCGTAATCACGTACTCACTGCACTGTGCTACACAAACCTGTATTACTCTGAAAAGTGATCTCCGTTCCCCATTTGAAAATACAGTATCCCAATTAAACAAAGTGGCGTCCCAATTAACCAACACAATCCCAATTATCAGTATTCCGATTTGGCGGTGCTGACGGTACGGATTTGCTAAGTTTGCTTTGCACATTTCAACAACTTCAAAAAGAAAATGCTTCAGAGTAGAATTATGTTATTCAGCTGTATATTTCCTTGATTTGCTTATGGTGATTAGTGTTAGCTGGTCAGCATTTAGTCCCCTGTGTCATGGAATAATCTGGACCAGAGAATCAGACAAGCCAAATGCCTCAGCTAAACGCAGACTAATGAGTCAGATCAATGTACTGTAATGAGCAGATTTCAGAATGATCAGTTTGTAATTGTCTCTGATCCCATACTGAATATTAATTTTTAGTGCTATTGTTTTATGCCGGGAAACTTCTGCGTCTGCTGCTGGTCATCTTGGCGGGCCTTGTGAATGAGGTCTCAGTCTCAATGGTTTTATTCCTGCTTAATGAATAATTGCTGTACATAAAATAAGAATTTCCCTTCAATGCATCCTCTATCAAGGGACTGTCCACATCTCCAAACAATAAAAGTCATCACATGGAAACGTTTATCTTGGTGAGGGTTTGGAAGTGCACTGTATTTTTTCCCGTTACCGTGCTTTACCATGCTTAACTGATTTACCATGCTTGCTTGTTTGTTGTGATGGTTTTAGTATGCTTTACTACACTTCACTGTGCTTTCACTACAAGATATTTTAACCGTCAGCAGGAGCCCTCACAGAGTCATTAGGGGCTTATTGAAACCTGGTCACCCGAAGGGGTCATCAAATCTTCACCGACACATACATTACACTATACTGCACATACAGTGTTATTCAGACATTGAAAAAGTCTCAATAGCTGATTACTAGACAGACTAAAACGTTTCTTTTTTGAATGTTAATGGACATACAGTGCTCCCCCTTTATAACGCTGTATTCGGGAGCCATAGTTAAGAGATTTGCACTCCGCCTTATAACAAGACTATTAGTGTCAGTGTAATGGCATTATTAGGGCAAATGGGAGCCATGACCGTATCGCCTTATAACCTGTTCTGCAGTATAAAGAGCCACCTTATATAGGGGGAGAATTGTATTAGGATCCCAAGTGATCTAGTTTAGGGTTAGAGGTTAGGGGTTAGGGGTAATGCCAGTTTAGTGATTCACTATCAACACCAAGGCAAAATACAGCATAGCCTACCATTAAATTGTATGCAGATCTTTCAAAATAACTGATTCTAAAACGTCATTTAACCCTATTATTGTATTATACTAATAATAGTAATACTATTACTAATACTAATAATGACTAATAAATCTCTGCCTGACCAGCCCTCCTTGGCTTAAGCGCTGGACGGAACCCCTCCGAGCAGAACTGTGCTGATCATGGGGTCAGATACTAACAGGAGCTGACATGGATCTCAAAGAGAAGTGTGTTCTCCAGTGGTTAACCTCCAAGCATGAGAGTGCGGGTCTCCCCTCCCAGGGCAAAGTCTTCTGAGAATACAGAGCCCATCGTGGGTGAAGGATAAACATTACTCAGAAGGAACAGTACAATACGTGACTTTGCAGTGAACTCTTTTATCAATGCCTGCCAGGGTGTATGTAAAGGGTAACTCATTTCAGTTTAGGTACGGTAGCTAATACTCCACGACAAAGCATGAAGTAGCAGTATGCTGGCAAATAATATAAGGAATGAGATAAATACCATACATAATAGGCTGGAATCAGCTGTCCTATTTATACCACAGATATGTCAGCTATGTACATTCATTTAATTTGGTTTATCTTTGTGGCAAAGTGGCTGCTGATTGTGAACAGGTGCAGTGGTGATGCTGTGCAGGAATAATGACAGACAGACAATTGTAATCCGGTTTGGAAAAAGAACATTTTATTTGTAAATCCCGGTCTGGCAACCAAACAGTAGGCTCCAGCTATACACATCAATGTGTAAAGCACAGAGAACAAAAGACAGGGATTGCAGCCCAAATAATAAACACACGTTATCTGCCCCACAATAATATTAGCCATGGTCACCAGTCTGGGTGCGTGCAGTAGTGCTCGTGGTGGGTGGTAATTTATTTATCCTGACTGTGGTGAAGTGCTGATCCGGCTTTGTGCTGGCCCAAGGCGACAGCTCCCGATACGTGTTAGCCATCTGGTAGTTTACAAATACAGACAATTACTAACAGACACAAACAAACAAAATACTCACGCATATTCTTAAAACACAGGTTTATTTCAGCAGTGGTTACTGCGTCTCTCCAGGTCCTTCAGGTTCAGGTTCACAAACCAATCAAAGGAACAGATTACAATTCTCTGCCCCCCTTATATGCTGTCACGTATGACCCCTTGGTAAACAAATGCAGCTGCATTACAATCTGCGGCTGCTACAATGCTTCCCTTCCGGGTCGATACTTTCTTGCAATGAAGTCTTGCCTTTTTCCAGACTGATGACTTCCCGACCTGGGGAAAGAACGGTCAAGTCAGCCCGTTTAAAGAACTCTGCCCTTGCTTAGTGCCCTCACAGGTCGGGAGGGAGATTTACAACTAAGGTTCATTATATTTCTGTCACAATCCTGTAGAAATTCATTATGATTAACTGTAGCCAAGCAACTGGAAAGCATTCTTATTGATAGGAGAAAGTTCCAGAGATGGAAGAAGCCAACAGTGCATTTAGGTAGTGAATACAACAAAGACAGTTTGCTTCTCAAATTGCGGACTGTTTGAATTCATAAATGACATGCAAGTATGAATGATAGCTCTTTCTAATGTTAAACAGAAAATAAATAACATTAAAACAATTCTCATCGTGAGCTAGTCAGTGTTTTACCATGTGGTTCTCATTCTGTTTTAGTGGATACCATTTTTAGCTGATAATCGTTCAAGCAACGAGTGGTATACATGCATGTTAAATATGTTTTTTTTTCCCCGGATGTACATCCTGATTGTAAAATCTGTTGTCTAATTTGCATTGTTTCTGCAGCAAAATAAAACCTTTTTAAGGATGAAATCCATCAGAGCTGCTGTGATAAGAATCCAGCTTACATACCTTCCAACAAAAAAACAACCTCCAAATATGCAGGCCCCAAAAATGATTTCTGGAGATATAAAGTATTCAAATATTGCACCCTGTGCACTGGATATATAAATATTAGAATGGGTGCTGCATGATACCAGCTGATATACGCTCCATGGGTGGGCTTACTCTGACCTTGAATGGATGTAAAGTAGTTGATATACTATATTGTTTAATATAAAGTTATAGAAGAATAAATAAACATTATGGTTAATGTACTGTGGCGTCATTTTTACACAATACAAACTATGATACAATCTGATAAAAACTGTATGATACAAAGAAAATAAATGTAGCTGTACCCCTGTACACTGAACAGCACCTTTTCTCTAACTAAACCTTATTAAAAAATAGATCATAAAAAACACCCTTACACTTTTCACAGAGGGGGTGTCTTGGGAAAAAGTTGTCTTCACTTTCACTAAAACCACCTATAATGTTAAAAACAACAGCGTGCAAAAATATCCTGAATGCACATTGGATGCTATTCTATAGACAATTAATCATGTGCACCTACTGGTTATGACAGTATGTACCAGATTTTCAAATTCCATCTTTTCTATCAAATTACCTCTTGAGCACAGCTGCTGGGAAGATGTTTTATAAACTAAGGGCCTCTCAGCAGCTTATCAGGCTCCTTCTCACCTTCAGCCTGCCACCCTTGATTTCACCTCAATCCCACCTGTGTGCAGGGAAAGGGGGGCCAGCCCGCTATGTTATCAGCCTGTCATCTGCATTCCTTCAGGCCCTGCGCTGATTGGGCTGTGGGATAAATAAATATAAATGAATGTTTATCGTTATCTGCTAGTTTACCCTCAGCTGCGCAATATCAGCCTCATCTGCTTTGTTTTGTTTTTTGTTTTTTTCTCGCTACGATGAGATTCTCTGTCAGCAGCGTCAGCAGAATGAAAGGTGAGGGGAAAAGAAATCATGAAATAATACGGCTCACTGCTGCTTCCTCGAAGAAGAAGAAGAAGAAGAAGAAGAAGAAGAAGAAGAAGAAGAAGAAGAAGAAAAAGTATCTAAAAAGGCAAGCTCCAAGCACAGGACAAAAAACTTAGGCAATCGTATCTTGCTGTTTCATTTGTTTTCACGCCCTCGGTTGAATCTCTCACCAATTTTTTGTACCAATTTAAACCATGTTTTACTTTAATGTAAAACAATGCAAAATAAAATTAGCATACGTAATTAATGGCTCATAAAAATTCCAGAGAACTGCTTTGAAAAAAACAAATAGTTTAAAGAGATTTAGCACATGGAAATTCATAAAAAAGCATAATAGTCCGTCGCGTATCAGACTGCGATGGTGCCAGACTAAGGGTGGATATGTAAAAAGCCAGGTGAATTAATCCTTTTTGAAATACCATTATACACAGCTAACAATTACTATATTCGCACAATTACTGTTTTGCGATTCAGCTTTTATTAGGGAGCTCTTCTTGTTGTCGTTTTCCTGTAGAGCAGACACTCTCTTTGATGTAAGCAAACCAAGCTTTTGCTCAGCGCCCATCTGTGTAGCCACAGCAGTGCAATTGCCTCGAGCGGTGACGCAGGCATTTTTTTGAGTGATCAGTGATCACCGGGTGAGCCTTTCTCCTCAACTGGTTGCTTAGCAACACGTCTCCTGTTACCCGTCCCAGCTGCTTTCACAAAGCAAGGCACACAGCCATGTAAGAATCAGTGATGGTTGCTTGGGGTCAGGAAAATATTTATTCAGAGTAAGAAGCATTGCACATCCATGTTTGATGAGGATATTGTGTTTAAAATAATGTTCATGCTAAAATTGTATATACAATCCTAAATGATTGAAATTACTGGAAATATTAAACAAAATGAAGATAAGCTCTGTTTTGTTAAACTTCCACACCTATGCATATTGCATATTCACTTTAAGAGGAGACAGACTTGTGACAGAGGGTAGGAGACTCTTAATTACACAGAGAGCGTTGAGGGTATGGAATGGGTTACCTTGTCATGTTGTTGATGCTGACTCACTTGGAAACTTTAAGACCTGACTTGACAAAGTTTTGAGATCAATCAGCTACTAGGTACTGGGCGAGCATGGCTGGGCTGAACGGCCTCCTCTCGTTTTGTTCTGAGAAACAGCTTTAAAATACAGTATTACAGAACACACGTCAGCGTGTTATTAGCCTAAATCAAGTGAGGGTTAACCTATTTGTGAGAAAACAGTCAGTTCTGTGAGTAAATCCATCAGAAGCGAGGATAGGGGCACTTTGACTTGCTTGAGCTCCTGGTGAGAAGAAACAGTCCAGCACGCAGGTAGATGATGTGCGTGTGCACCACAGTGAGGTCCAGGTGCTCACAATAAACACCTTGGCTTCGCTCTCAGGCTGCAGTTGGCTGCAGTTACGCCTCATGAACTCACAGCCACCTGCTATCAATAAACGACTTTTGTTTTCCTTTCTCTGAGCTCTTCTGATAGAGCTCAACGTGTTCTGACTCTGCCTATTAGGAAAACAATGCTGAAAGCTAACATCTAAGGAATTCTTAAAAATGTGTCCAAGTACTGAAATTCCCTTGCTGTCCACTGTACCTATAAGACACATGGGCAGCACATTGCATTCTGTGTCTCTATTTACATAGTAGTGTAGTTACTTAGTAAATACATGAGTATGTACACATAATTACAATGTTATTATGCATCGTTACAATGTACTTGATGTGTAAATGTTTTTGCATGGTACATGTAAGTACACAGTTGAATAAGAAAAGGGTTAGGGTTAGGGTTGGGGTTATAGCATGCAAAAAGATTTTCACATAAACTGCATAATGCATAATCACTCAATCAATCAATCAATCTTTAATATAACGCCTTTCAAGAATACAAATAAATATTACAAAAAAATAACAATAAGCAGTAAAAATGAACAACAGAATAAAAACTAAACACTACAACAGTAAAACAAGAAGAAAGGGTGCAAACATTTTAAGATATAGAACCTAGATTACAAAAATGTGTTTGTAATCTAGTTTTAAAGGCAGCAACAGTGGGAGCTTTCCTTACAGGGCTAGCCAGGTCATTCCATAATATAGAGCTTTTATAGCTGAATGCTCTACCACCTGTGGTTTTGGGAATAGTAAGTAAGAATTTGTCCTTCCTTTCAGGAAATAAACTGTGTGAACAATAAATATTAAAGTTAATAATAATTCACTTTTGGAGTGAAACGCTTTGGGAATGTAGCCCATGGTACTGTAATGATTATATATTGGAGCTCTGCGTTGAGTGTGGATTCTTACAGTGAGTGGGGTTGGACACACAATAAGTTGTTAATTAGCTTATGCAGTAATTTCAGAACCTTTTAAAAAGTATATATATATATATATATATATATATATATATATATATATATATATATATATATGAATGTATTGTATTTTCAGAGCTGGAACTAAATACCAGATGCTAAAGACCTCAAACGTATTGTGCTATACAGCAGGTTGCTGTAACTCTACAGCTATGGCCATGGATTTAAATTTTCGTAGAGGAGGGGAGCTCTGTGCTGTCAAAATGTATTATAATATCATGTCATAGGGACAGAGAGACAACAGTGACAGTAAGCAGAGTTGTCTGTATCAGAAGTTCACCAATAACCTGACAAAATAAGTACAGAAACATTGTGTTGATGTAATAAATATGCCTATTTTGCTGTAAAAAATATATTACTAGTACTGCAATGATTAGGGTTCGGGTTAGGATTAGGGTTGGGGTTGGGCTTTGGGCTATGGTTGAGGTTTGGGTTTGGGTTGGGGTTGGGACTGGGGTTGGGGTTACGGTTGGGGTTGAGGCTAGTGTTGGGGTTTTGGTTAGGGTTCAGGGTTGGGGTTGGGGTTTTGGGCATTCATTGCGTCTATGAGGGACATCTGGTCATGTGGATGGTAATCATAAACTTTCCACCTCCACACAGAGAAGAATTCCTCGAATGGATTGAGAAAAGGAGAGTACGGAGGGAGAAATTGCATCATCATTCGTGGGTGGGCTGCAAACCATTCAGTAACCAGACGGGAGTGGTGGAAAGCAACATTGTCCCATATGATGACAAAGCGGGACATGTCATGCCTCACCAGCCCTCTCTCTTCTGGTGGTACCACTCTCTGGTGCATCAAGAAATGTGAGGAGACATTCTGTGTTGTGTGGACCAACTGTAGGGATGTGGCAAAGAACACCATCGCTGGAGATAGCGGCACACATGGTGATGTTTGCATCCCTTTGCCCTGGCACATTTACAGTGGACCTCTTACCAATGAGGTTCCTCCCTCATCTCCTTACTTTTCAAAGGTTGAAGCTGGCTTCATCCACATAAATGAATGTATGGGGTGTTGCATTTGCTTCAAGCTCCATTATTCTCTAAGATAAAAATACAATAGAAACACAGTATTTATGTATACATAAAGTAAATACTTTATAAAATATTCCAGCTGCATGCAATGCAATGTTTTACTGTAAGAAAAGGAATTACAGTGACAAACCCTTACCTGTACATACTGGAGTCTCCTTCACGCTGTCACTGTTTCTTTGGAATTGGACCTTGTAAAGTTGTTTCATTCCCTCTTTGTGTCTTTTAAGGACCTGATCAATAGTGGCCAAACTCACACTGTTGACATTTGAGAACATGTTGTGATCGTGAAAGACTGCTATCTGGATCTCTCGGAATCTTATGGAATTGTTGGCAAAAACCATATCCACTATGGCAGCCTCCTGTGCCGCAGTGAAGACTTTACCTCTGCCACCAGCGTGTGGTTGTCTTTGAATTCTATCAATACAGTAAATATGTACAAACTGTGACATTTTGATGGTCACATGAAGGGCATTGACAGAACAACTGTTTTACACATACATTGTACTGTATACAGTAAAGTAATACTGAAATACAGTGTGGTATAGCATTGTAACTTACCTATTCTCATTCTTGAATATTCTTACTATTGATGCTACTGTTAATCTACTGAGATTGGGCTGGACCATGATTTGACATTAATTTCATCTGAAACATTAGGTCTTTGTATTCCCCTTTGAGCTACTCCACCACCATGCATCTGAAATCCTCTTCCTCTATTGGCCCCTCTACATCTCCTTTGTCCTTGCCCTCACCCTCGGCCTCTTACTTGGTTCATTCTTGCAAACAGCAACTCAGAGGTGACCTCTTTTATGCACGAATAAGGACTGATTGCTAATTTAACAATTGTGCAAAGAAGTTTTGCACATGTGCAGAAGAGCTTTACATTCATGGGAGTAATTTGTATCCGCTGTGACCAAATGTTTTAATTTTGTTTGACATGATTTACTCAACTGAGTTTTGCGTCTTTTGTAGAGAGTTGTGTTTACTGTTTTGCAAAAATGTGCTTAGCATTTGCATTATGTGTGAAAGCAATGAAAAATGACTTACTGTTTTGCAAAAAAAGAATTCTATTGTGCTCATTAGGTTATGATGGAGATCAAGTGGACCCCAATTTCATTAAATGTGTCTTAGCAATTGAGAAAAACTGTAATCACTTCTAGCAAATAAACCATACTATGTCTGATCTATCTGCTTAAATTTCCCATATGAATGTATGAGACAGTCACTTTGCGGTTTTCCATTGCTTTACCGTGGTTTGCCATGATTTTTCAATATGCAATATCATAGCTTATTATACTGATATGCGTTAACTACAATAAACTTTTATAAAAGATAAAACATCTTTATAGATGAGGTGCACTTGCTTTAAAAAAAGATTTGAATACCATTCATTGGCTTTATTTGTATTTTTACCCTTCCCCTGATCATTGTATAATTGGAAGATATTTTTATGTGCATGTCACAGCAGGTCATGCCCAGAATCTGCAAGCCTAAAATAGCATTAAAACAGAGAATTTACAAAATAAAATTAAAAAAGCGAGAGAAACAAAATTGGCAATTCTGATCCTCATGGTCATCTAAGAACAGAGCTAAAATCCAACACTTCACATTAATGATATAAAACAAATATCCAGTCAAAATGTTTAGCAGATTACATTTTCAAAATACTGGTAATACATCTACAATCGGCTACCCTACACGCCCACATTTCCCATACATAATGGTAGAAGAAGAAGAAGAAGAAGAAGAAGAAGAAGAAGAGAAGGTTTATGTCTTACCAATCCTTCTTCTTCTTCTTCCAGAATTCCAGTCCTAAATCTAAGAATACATACAATGCCTGTATATAAATATACACAGGTACATATGTATGTTGCCTGTATATAAATTCCACAGGGACAGTGCAAGGCTCTCTCCAGCAGAATGCTGTTGTATGTTTGTTATTGTGGATCTGGTGCACTGGTTCAATAAATTTCTCAGTAGATGCTTATCTACCTGGCAGCTTTGGAACTTTTCTGTAAGTTTTCTGCAAGCTGATGTTAAGCTCCTTGTTTGTCTTTGAACACATTTGTGGAACCAGCAGGTTTTTTTCTTATTTTTTCCTTTTGAATCAAATCTTGTCCTATGAATCAGGGTGAAGAGATTGTATTTCAACTCTATACACGGGCACTAAAGCCTGGTGGTGAGGTCAGTATCCTGAAGAAATAATATAGGAGACCACTGGCAAGAATTCCTTAGCTATGCTAATTGACTACATTTTGGGTCACAGATGTTCTTGGCAGGTACAGTACCAATGGTAGATGCTACTTAACACTAGTGTAACAAGATTATATCTGATCTTACTGCCAAGGGACTGAAAAGTCTAAGTTTAAAGCAATCAGCTATCCGATCACCAAACAGGAAGTTTACAAAAGTGCACAGGATAAAAATATCTTTCTGTGCTTTACAATTCTCTTTGTTATTATTATTATTATTATTATTATTATTGTTATTATTATTATATTTTTTTAAAGAGCTGTGTTTTTTTTTTACTCTGCTTATAAAATAATACCATTATAAAGTGTTATAATTTTAAGAGTCATCTGCAAATGTTAAATAAATGGAATCACGTTTAATAACACTGAATGAAGAGGTCTCTAACACGTCGTATGCTTTTTTTTAAAGAAGTTTTTAACCGTACTACGTTTTGGCCACGCACCTGCTACAGAGCGATGAATGTGCTTGATGTGTGCGTGCGGGAATTTGGAGTGTGTTTTGTACTGGGTTCATATAGCAGTAAACTGACACAAGAAAATGCTCATGAAATAGTGTGTGTGTGTGTGTGTGTATCTGTGTGTGTGTGCGTATGTGTGTGTGTGCATGTGTGTGTGTGTGTGTGCGTGTGTGCGTGTGTGTGTGTGTGTGATAAACACCCCGTGTCTCCTTCTAGCGTATCTTCCCGCACTGGATGTGTGATTACCAGGTTCAAGAAATAAACTTTATGGAAAGTAAGATGAAAGTAAGAAAATAAAATACCAGTAAAAGATTGTTTCAGGCAAAAACAATGAGAAAAATGTATTTCTTTCTCCCAAAAATATGTCATCTGTTATTGATTTTGTGTCTCCATAGTTTCCTAAGCCACATAAAAAAGTGGCAGAGAAAAGAATTTCCACGACTCGTGAGTAAGTGAATAAAGATGTAATAGATATTGTACGCCACACTTGGGTGGTTTGCTGCTCACAATTTGCTGTGGTTTTACCCCATGCTGTTGAAAGCCAATCAATCTCCAATTTATGCCACTGTCAGTCCACATTTCACAAAGATTTGGCAAAAGGAGGGATTATTGGATATAGGAGCAGGGATTCAGTGAGCCAGATGACACTGGTAAACAAGAAACACTGGCATGAGAATGACTCTGCTGGAACAGACACCATTGCACAGCACTGCTGAGCTAAAGAGAGGAAACACCGCGGTGAGGACGACCCTGCTGGAACAGACATCAGTGCACAGCACTGCTGAGCTAACGATAGGAAACATGGGGGGTGAGGACGACCCTGCTGGAACAGACACCAGCGCACAGCGCTGCTGAGCTAAAGAGAGGAAACACTGCGGTGAGGATGACCCTGCTGGAACAGACACCAGCGCACAGCACTGCTGAGCTAACGATAGGAAACACGGGGGTGAGGATGACCCTGCTGGAACAGACACCAGCGCACAGCACTGCTGAGCTAATGATAGGAAACACCGCAGTGAGGACGACCCTGCTGGAACAGACACAAGCGCACAGCACTGCTGAGCTAACGATAGGAAACACAGGCGAAAGGGGACGACCCTGCTGGAACAGACAACAGCGCACAGCACTGCTGAGCTAACGATGCATACTGTTGTGATGCTCAGTGACAGCTGTAAAGCATGTCAGCCATTACGGGGAGCAGCTAGTTTGGAAGAAAGGCCTAAGAGGGGTGGGGCAATTTTACTCTCCTGGTGAAATGACCAAGAAAGTGCAACAAGACTTTCTGAAAGCAAGGCATACAAACAGGGATTTATTTAACCTAGTGCAGTACCAGATATTATAAAATCAAACATTTGCTGTAACAGATTATTGTCAAAACTACACATTTCTGACCTGTACAATGAATGGATGCCAGTGGAATTTAAAACGTAGAGAACTATTTTGATAGCTATGTCATAGATGGACGAATTCCTGTCAGAAAAAAAAGGTCAAATAAAATTTAGTTGATGGAATAATATCCCAAGCTTGTCTGCAATTGAATTAAAAGCAAGAAAGAGTTGAGGTGAGGTAGGAACATATCTTAGTTTTACAACATTGGAATTTGTATGGGACATCTCACTCACTTTAACACAGAGATTCAATCAATGTATTTGGAAAACTGGGAAATGTACCTCCTAGCAGCCTGTGTGTCTCGTGTGATGCGTGACTCCTATTACCTTACTAAGAGGAATCAGAGGACGTCGAGGTCCAAGCTGAAAACACCACTACTTTGTATGTTTCCTAAAAACAATATGACTTCAAAAATCAAATGTACCTTTCCTACAAAGTGACACAAACAAAGTGAATACCCATGCATTTTGCTGGAGAATTCACAGGGAGCATTGGCTCTGGTGCTCCCATGTGTTATGGAGGGACTGGGTTACCTAACCAAGATACACTGGCTCCTACTGGCCAGAAGCTCAACGCAGAGACCTGCAGAGCTGGTTTTTATCCTCCAGGCGGCGGTAGCTCGTCGACAAAGGCTATGATCGGGTGGGATCAGAGGATGCCCGCTGACCTTCAGGTCTCCTGAGCTGTTGTGGGGATTGCTGTGAACATAATATGACACAAATTGGGAAGATAAAATGGGTAAAATAATTGGGTAAGTCAATCTTATTGTGATCTGATCTTAAATCATACTTACCACCACTACCCAATCATGGTCAGCCATTTTGATAACCCCCAGTTATAGCACAGGGATTTCATTGTCATAACCCCCAGTTATACCACAGGGATTTCATTGTCATAACCCCCAGTTATACCACAGGGATTTCATTGTCATAACCCCCAGTTATAGCACAGGGATTTCATTGTCATAACCCCCAGTTATACCACAGGGATCTCACTGTCATAACCCCCAGTTATAGCACAGGGATTTCATTGTCATAACCCCCAGTTATACCACAGGGATTTCATTGTCATAACCCCCAGTTATACCACAGGGATTTCATTGTCATAACCCCCAGTTATACCACAGGGATTTCATTGTCATAACCCCCAGTTATACCACAGGGATCTCACTGTCATAACCCCCAGTTATAGCACAGGGATTTCATTGTCATAACCCCCAGTTATACCACAGGGATTTCATTGTCATAACCCCCAGTTATACCACAGGGATTTCATTGTCATAACCCCCAGTTATACCACAGGGATCTCACTGTCATAACCCCCAGTTATACCACAGGGATTTCATTGTCATAACCCCCAGTTATACCACAGGGATCTCACTGTCATAACCCCCAGTTATAGCACAGGGATTTCATTGTCATAACCCCCAGTTATACCACAGGGATTTCATTGTCATAACCCCCAGTTATACCACAGGGATTTCATTGTCATAACCCCAAGTTATATCACAGGGATTTCATGCTTTTTAGGAGAAAGGTATTTTAGCCACGTTACTGGTTTTAGACCAACGGATGCCTGAAATCATGGTTATGCTTTTATTTAAATAAGACCAAATGAAAACCAAATGTACTGTAATATAAAGCTTTGCCATATGAATAATTATACTGTGTTGAAACGATAATACAGAAAAAAAAGAAATGTGTCCACCAGACCCAGTTTGTGCTACATAGATGAGAGATGTAGCCCCCCAAATCTACGGATATTGACAAAAAAAAAAAAAAAACTTCAGAACTCAGAGAACATATCTGCTCACACCAAACAGACCCTCAGAAGAAGGCTATATGCAACAGCCAAAGTTATAAATGGACACATACTGTAACGTGTGCACGTATAACTTCCCCTCACTGTATCTTATTTATATTGTTTTACCTTGGTCTAGGATGATAACACACAAGTCCTGCAATCGTATTGTTCCGTTTCATTTCTGTTCAGGTATAAGGTAGCCTGTAGTATTATAACATAGTAAATGGTACTGTACTATATTTTACAGTATTGCAACGTTAGTTCTTACAGTGTAGGTTTTGTTAACACACATCTAAGGTAATGTCAATGTTTCTCTGCAGGATCCAAACAGGATCAAGCAATGATTGATGTGCTCTTGTTTGTGAATTTCAGAGACTCGTTAGCAATATTCTTATAATTATGATTACTGTTACTTTTAATTAGACATGTTATAAACCTGGCAGGAGCATACCGAGACAGCAGGTGGTAAGTGAAATTTCTGGGGTATGGCAACAATATGCGTTTATTTATTTATTTATGCACTGTATTTAAACAGCGGTCAGAATATTTCCATGTGTATTTCCTTGTGTGGCACAGGGTAAGAGGAGTTAGAATGAGGTACTGCACGCAAAGGAAAAGTCACCAGCTCTGTAAGAGCTCATACAAGCAAAGCTGGCTCTTTTGTACAGGGGTTAAAGTAAACAAAGGCTACAAAACAATACCATACATGTCCTGCATTCACATCCGTTTTATAGTTCTCAAATGTGCAGTTTTGAAAGAAATCTATTTTAGCAAGTGGTTTTGAATAGCAGCAATGCGCACGTGTACAGCTTCAGTCACCAGCATGAGATTTGTTTAGAGCAGGGCTTAGCTGTGATGTATCATGTTTAACATCTGGCAGACATTTGCTGCCTTATTTTCCTGAAAATTAAGCATTAAAATACCAAATGTATTTGTTTATTCAAGAATATTTATTCAATGAGACACTGAGAGAGAATGGAGACATTTCAACATATTTACCTGATATCTAACTGACAAGCAACTTCTCTGTCAGGTGGTCGGGGAGAAGCGATTTGCTGATAGTAGCACACAGATTTGCTAGCCCACACCAAATATGAATCCTGCTTTATTTGCAATTCTATTTCCATGCCTGGATTTATTACTAACAAATCAAAAGTTTAGCATTGTATACCAGTGTAAAAACAGTGTAGTAAAGCACAGTAAAATGTTAGGAATCGCTTGGTTCTGTATTTCGGAGATTCTTTCCTAAACGTCATTGTCTAATTAAGATAAAAGTTTTGAAGGAAAGCTTTTGGAGTGTGAAGCGGTTCTTTGGTTTAAGTTGTATAGCCCAGGATTTGTGGAACTCCATTCCAATGAATTGTGTGAGCGGTCTCCCTGTATAAGTTTCCCATGGTAAACCTGTGTGCTAATGTTACAGTTTCCTCCCATGCTTTTCTCATGGCTATACTATGCATTTACCATTGTTGACATGTTTTTTTTTTATATTCTTTAACATATGTCTGCTACCTATGCTTAACTTTTGAAACGCTTCATTACAATCTGCTATGCTTTTATGGTGGGAAACTTTTATAAGGGCTGTCTCTAAGCAAAATGGAAACATGGCAAAGCACAGTTACATTCTCATGTCATAATTTGAGTTTGGGCTGTATTCAGATTTCAGTTTTTCCTGATCATATTTTGCAAACCTACATACATTGTTATGTTGGCTGATGTTCGGGTCATTCCATTTTAAATCATCCATTCTGCCCACCGACTTAAATATCACATTTTAAAATAAAAATACATGTCTGCTATAACATTTAGAAATACTGAAAGAAGGTGAAAAAATTATGTTTTGGATTATGTGTCAGCAGCGACCATTTCAAGAGCCACAAAGCAGGAATTACTGACTAGAAACTGGCCATCAGCAGACAATTATCTTGCAGGTAATAACCACTAATGACAGTATTAGTGGCACATCACTCATATAACATAAACACTGGTCCAACTTGTAAACAGACACAAGTTTTCAATTAAAAAGCACTTATTTATGTCGTTAGTCCATAAGGTTTGTCATAGGAGGTCATTTTGGCAAACGCTTAAACAAGCTAAATGAATATAACCGTAACCCCGACCCCGTTCACATGATCCCAAGTTACTGGGCCGGTGACCCCTCCACAAACTGATTCATTAATTACCTCATTCTTTACAAAAGCTGCCCAAGCCGTGCATTCCTCAGTGGAAACTACAACCCCCCAAATACCTGATAATGAATGATTATATCATTAACCCAATGTGTTTAAAGACATGAAGCAGAGAATCAAGCATGTGCATAATGTAATACAAATCCAGGGCTAAAAGAAATCAAAGTGTATGGCACTGCAAGAGCTATACTTTACAATGACCATGGCCCTGCTGTGTGTTTGATTTACACCAGGACCAGGTGTACAGAAACATCATTAGAGCACAAGCAGCAATGCAACTCCCACCTACCAACAAGGGCTGCAGGTCTGGAGTCAATCAAAATGATGGCACCACCATATCCATTACAAAGTACATGGCGCTATAAACTTTGCAAAAATCCCTTTGCTACACACCCCAAAATGCTAAGGTAATATTAAAAGAAACTAAAGAAGAACTGACAAAAACACATTCTGATAGGTGTATATTATATTTAACTGCATGCTAAATCCATGGATGAAAACGGTCTGGTTTGGCACAGGATCTTTTGAATGAGGAGAGCCTGCAATCGGTTGTGATCCCTCAACACCGTGCCCACACCTACCTGCAGAACCCCCCCCCAGCTCGGCTCACCTGTCAGCAGCACAGAGCTGATGACAGCGAGCATGCACCTTCACACAGCTCCTAATCAGGATGAAATTAAACCCTGATCTGTCATTACATTCTGAAGCCTTGGATTAAGTCACTGGCGAAAGGTGTTGCTTATCTCTCTGAAGCACATGTGCGAGAGGATAATCTGATCTCTATAGCTGATCTTTATGATTGCTTTTCAAATGTGCCTTTCTGTGCTTTTTTTTTTTTTTTTGCGGTTCTGGGATATTCTTCCAGCATGTTCAGTGTAGAACAGGCTGTGGTGACCTGAGTGTGTTGTAATAAATTCATGTACACACTG
The DNA here is from genome assembly GCF_017654505.1 of Polyodon spathula. Lineage (NCBI taxonomy): Eukaryota > Metazoa > Chordata > Actinopteri > Acipenseriformes > Polyodontidae > Polyodon > Polyodon spathula. The sequence goes on along the minus strand of NC_054549.1, from coordinate 2,160,598 downwards.
AAGAAGGTATTAGCCCGAAACACTAGTCCCTTTTGATGTTATGGATGATTTATGTACAGTCTTGAAAGAACTGCTCATTGCAAGAAAAAGCAGATCCTCCTAATATCTCTGACATGCTGCATTCTTATCCAATGTTAAGGAACACAATGTTATTCCAGTACCATCCATAACAATTAAACACTCAATAAAGCGACATTTAAGAAACACTAAAGGAAATCCAATAAATTCAATGACAAATGTTTCAACTAGAAGCCTTTCTCAATGCCTTCAATCTTTATATCCAATACACTGAAGAAGGCACTAGCAATTAATGTAGCAGTTAATGTAGGGTCTGCCCCTCATTCGAAATGTTCATCGTTGTGAGTCGCAGCACACTAGTAAACCTAAGTTGTTCATCTTGAAGGCTTATCCAAGTTTAATTGTGCCATCATCAGCAATACTGCAGCTTGCTCTAGAAGGCTGATAAGATGACTTGTTTTACTCGTGGAAGCCACTGTGCTTAGGCTCCATCATCCCCTCCTCTGATGCAGGGACCATGCTCTCCCGCCTACCCAAGCTGATTGGCTGTAGCCAGGCAATATTATACCAAGGATGGGGGATCCTATTGTAGATTTTATTGGCCTTCAAGAGTGAGTCATGTGGCTAGGAACCTTGGTGAGACAAAACATTTTAAAAATAAGTTTCAAGGGTGACGATAAACAGAAGGAAAACAGAACGGGGAACAACATGAATAGCATGTTGGTAAGAGAATAACTTATACCTGTAAACCAGAGATATTATACTTTTACTACTGCAGTAACATTTCTTTTGTTAGGCAGTATTACTGCCTACTGTAATTAAGGGTACTAAAAAGCTGATGTCTGCAAAAATATTCAAGTCCTTTTTGTTAAGGCAGACCGCCTCCATGTTTTTGAGTACAGGTAATGCAGTAATTCGTCCAGGTACTGTTTGATTTACCTGCCCTCAGGCCAGCCTGACACCAAACCATCTGCTTGTCTAAGGCTAGAGAACACACCCATAAATTCAGAGTAACCACAGATATGCACCAAGCCTGTTAGCACTGGAGTCTTAAAAAAGGACTCGTCTCAATTATGGGACTACATTTAAACTCTGGTACTTCCATTGAATCCAAAAACTAAAATACAACGAAATGACAAAATCCTTCTAAAATTCTGGCTAAAACATGAGTTCCAAATAGTTGACAGTCTTCCTCCACCCTGTTTATTAGTATAATGTATTCTTACTATGACCTCAGAGGAAATCTAATTTCATTAAGTAACGTATAGACAAAGAGAACGCCATCGCCAAAAACACCAGGAAAAGACTTGGATAAAACTCCTGTGGTTAACCACATCCTAGTCCAACCAGTTGACTTTAATAGTGCCTGCACTTTATTTTCAATGCATTGTAATTACTGGGTAATTATTGCCCTGATTTACCTTTAATTACAGGAAGGCTTGCTCTCTGCACACTGCGCGCCTATCTGGTTCTGATTAGACACTGTGCAAAGCTTTTTTCATTACTAGTTTTCTCACTCACATTAATGTGACATTTTATCTTTCTCGCAGGCAGCCATGGACAGGCCTGCGAGGTCTAAAATAGTCACTGGCGTTGTGAGACTTTACAGGAATGAGATAGAAGCCATACATTGAATGTCTAATAATAATAATAATAATAATAATAATAATAATAATAATAATAACTGAAGGACAAACCAAAGAATATACAGTACCCCTTGTTAAGTCACTCAGCTCAGGTTCACCACTAATCCCAGCAAGTTAGTGTCTAATCATAGTATAAACTTTCAGTAACTGTAATGCTGCAAAACATTTTAAAGTACTGTATTACAGTGTTTCAGACCGTACACCTAGTTATGAGATTTACCATTGTATTGAGTTAACCCAAAAGAAACATCAGCAATATAAGATGCTAAACTCAAATACAAAACAGACAAAATGTTTAAACAGTGATTGCTTTTGTAAATAGACTAGAAGATGAACACACATACCAGGGTTTTTTTTTTTTTTTTTTTACTGGTTCATCATTTGCAAACTATCGTTCTCGCCTGGAAGACAAAAAGGTACTGGATCTGGGATCCACTGGGTTTTTCAGCACTAAAACAAAACACTGCATTAGAATTCAACTTTGGTATCTTTTGCTAGGTATATTTAACAGTGTGTGAGCGTACTGATGCTGAGTGCCCTGGCTGTGTTGAGCACTGGCTTTGTATCCAAGCCATGCAAAATCTTTCAGAAACCCTGAGAGATAAAAGCCAGAGCCCTCGTAATGGTTTTTGGGCGCTTTTGTTTTTCTTATTAGACTAATTATGGGATTCCAGCACCTGTGTTTCCTATCTTTTAAACTGCCATTATCAGCTACAGGTCAAGGTAAGGTCACTGAGAGAGCAGAGGTGATGAGCGAGGGTGTGGCCTTAGGAAAGTGGGCTTTCTGTCAGACTCTTCTTGAAATCTCACATTGCACATCCTTGTCAGGTAACACTCCTTCCTATGTCTAGACTGTCTCCTTTTGTGAGGGACACCTTCCTCTAAGAATATGAATCATGACTGGATCCACAGATGCAGTCTGCTGTGTTATAGTCCTTATAAACACCTGGAGTGTCAGAGAATAAACGTGCCTGTCCTTTTTGGCGTGATATTTCTCTTCTGCAAGTTCATCAATTCCCTAGCCACTTAACTTCCAAACATTCCTAACAGAGTTGTCTCTCCAGTACCAAGCAACACTATTACAGAGTCATTCATCTGCACAGCCCCCAGATTCTACCATGCACTTTGTGTATTTTCATTCACTATGTACACATGCAGAGTTCTGTAAGAAGCACACGTTGCAGTGAGCACTTATATTAATTTTAAACAAGCATGCTAGGTTAAAGATAGTTTTAAGTTTGCTTTTCTTACTTTCCTACGTCAATTTTACTTTCCTCAGCAATGTCTTCGGGGTCACAGCATATCACTGGCTGCTAAGCAGTTATCAGGGGAAGCATTTGGCTGGTTAACGACAGGAAAGGTAGAACTATAAGAAGCAAAGTCAGGTTGACAACGGTCTCAGCCAGTGCCTTCTTCATTATGCTCTGTGATAGTCTTCATGTGCTCTGATTGAGCGTTTAGAAGTTATGCTCTCTTTTAAAACTGCACAAGCAAATGAAAGAGCAGGACAGGTAAGATTGTGGGAACATTTCATCAGCCAGAAACTGATGCTATTGTACAAAAACACGAAGATATTGCACGCAAACTGCAGTCAAAGCTGTTTGATATCACCTCTGTTAGTGTCACCCTCCCTTATGAACATACTGACGTGTGCCAGAATATAATGGGTGATAATATCACTTTGATTATTACCACAATCTGCCTACTGTGGAACTCATTTTTCAGTCACGTAACTAATTCCTGACTGCAACCCAGTTATTGATCAGGAGAACTGTCCACACAGCAACCCACTAACTGAACTGAAGATCAACAGGAGACCTCTGAGCATCGAATGTTACCGAGCTACTGAACCTCAGAGGCAAAGCACAGCCTGGGAACTCTGTGCCTGGAAGCCTCCAGATGATTTTCTTCCCTAACTCAAAGGCCAATGCAGCGCTCCCCATGGATCCCCAGTCAATACAGGCAACCCAACACGTGCAGAACTCTAACCCCTCTCACACGACTCACCCTGCACTCCGAGCAGCACTGCTTTTAGGTGATGATGACCCTTATTTAATTTCTTTTATTTAGTGACCATTTATTTTACCCCCTATTTTTGCCCCAGTTTAGAATGCTGTTCCCTCAGTAAAAAGGTTCAGGAGGCATCCTCTGATCCCACGACCAAGCCAATGCCCTCTTTACATCCAGGCTCAAGAGCAGATGTCCGTGAGGTACCAGCCTCTGGAGGACAAAGGCCAGGCCTGCAGGTATCCACTTCACACCCGGCCTACAAGGTTCAAACATATACATATTGTATATTGGATCATATAGGACGAATTATCTTATACCACTCGCTTTGCTTACTTAATAGCGAAAAAATAACATTCTAGTAAAAGAGAACGAGAATCATGTCATAAAACACTGACTAGCTCACAGTGAGAATTGTTTTCACATTATTTATTTTCTGTTTACTAGCAATGGCTGTAAACTTTGATTTGTATGGCTGGGTTGACTTGGCACTGGCTCCTTCCTCTGTTGAGGTTCCTTCCCTGAAATTTCCGACCATCAACGAGGACCGTTGCTGGTTGCCAGGTTATAGTTACTCAAAACAGCTTTCTCCAAAATAAACCAACTTAAATGAGTTTACATTTCTAAGATACATGTGGTATAAATAGGATAGCTGAGTCCAGGTTATTAGGTAAGATATTTATCTAATTCATTTTGTCATCGCTAGCATAATCCTATTTGGCGTAGACTGCCTAAAGGTTTCCCCCAGTAGAAACAGCACAGTGTAATAAAGCACAGTTAAAGCATAGGTAAGCATTGTAAAGTCCAGGGTGGTATGGTAAGCATGTTAAAAAACATGGCAAACCTTTATAAAGGCTGCAGTTAGTAGCTGTATCTGTTCCCCTGAATGATATGAGTTATTTGCACAGGGGTGCTGGATGGCTGCAGTGTGGAGAGCTCAAATTACAAGGGGGAGTCAGTGAGTGTGTGTGGATGTGCATCTCAGATGCTGGTTCCCTGGTATGCAGCCTTGTTCTCAGCATGAACCTCATTCTCTGATAACATCAGACCCAATTAGCCATACAAAAACAAGCAACTGATCCGATGAGCCTACTGGCAGGAATGGAGCTTTTGGCATCCTTACATATTTTTGGGTTGCAGCAAGTGCCTAATGGACTATTATATTTACATTGTAAGTAGCTTTCTGTCAAGTTCATCCCTTGTGTCCTGCGGATTAGAAAGGGGAGGGGGGGAGGGGGGAGAGAGACATGATCTCCACAGCTTTTTGGAGTCACGACATTGACAAAGTGTTGTATATCTGAGAAGGAATGAATAACACAGTACTCCAAGAGC